>NC_091371.1:15289387-15379387 GCF_038502225.1 Cherax quadricarinatus | reverse complement strand
TGCACTTGTGTGTACACCAGGACTCTGTTCTTTGTACTTACTCTCTTCCTTGCTGCTGCACATGTTTCTGGCTTCCTGGAATACCTTGAGTAATCTCTCCTAATTTTCTCACCCTCTCTCATTTATGGCCTATTGCAGTAACTTTTATTTTCCCAGCGCATGCCTTCTCATTGCCGTTTGATGCTGAATGACCCAATCAGATTTAGCTTTGGTGACTATAATAGTAATAACAATAATCTCCATGGGGAAGTGGAACAGAATTCTTCCTCCGTAAGTCATGCGTGTTGTAAGAGGCGACTAAAATGCCGGGAGCAAGGGGCTAGTAACCCCTTCTCCTGTATACATTAATAAATGTAAAAAGAAGAAAATACTTTTTAAAAGTGTTCCTTCTTTTTCGGGTCATCCTGCCTCGGTGGGAGATGACCGGTGTGTTAATGATGATAAATAATAATAATAATAATAATAGCAACAACAAAAACCAGACATATTGCAGTCGTTGTGAGATCTGGTAGAGTTATCCCTTTATTATATATCCTCAGTGTCTCTGTATTATATATCCTCAGTGTGTGTGTATTATATATCCTCAGTGTGTCTGTATTATATATCCCTAGTGTGTCTGTATTATATATCCTCAGTGTGTCTGTATTATATATCCTCAGTGTGTCTGTATTATATATCCTCAGTGTGTCTGTATTATATATCCTCAGTGTGTCTGTATTATATATCCTCAGTGTGTCTGTATTATATATCCTCAGTGTGTCTGTATTATATATCCTCAGTGTGTCTGTATTATATATCCTCAGTGTGTCTGTATTATATATCCTCAGTGTGTCTGTATTATATATCCTCAGTGTGTCTGTATTATATATCCTCAGTGTGTCTGTATTATATATCCTCAGTGTGTCTGTATTATATATCCTCAGTGTGTGTGTATTGTACATCCCTAGTTCACTGTACCTGAGTGCACTTGACCCGAGTAGTGCAGAGTGAAGCATAAGTTTCTAATGTAGTTAAATAACTATTTGAAGTTAATCAGAAGAGGCTGTCTCAAGGTATCACGCCGACACTGATATTAAAATATCTTCAGCAAAACTGATCAGTTAATGAAGTTGATGATTAAGACACATGTGCAACACTTGTGTGTCTTTATTGTTGAAACGTCTCGTCTACACAGTAGACTTCTTCAGTCAAATACACAGGAGCAGGTGTAGTGGTGAAATGGAGAAATAGTATTTGAGGTGGTTAGTCCTTCAGCCCTTTAGGCTGAGGGACTGACCACCTCATATCTCCAAGACTGATTACATCTTCACTACTACACCTGCTGCCTCTGACTGAAGAATCCCACTGTGTAGACGAAGCATCTTAATAAAGATACCCAACTGCTGCACATGCGTCTTATTCAGTGACTTGTCGGTAGTGTCTACCATTGTAGACATACTGATACCAATTACCATCCACAGGATGGATATGGGGCTCACAATGTACTAGCCACTACCATCCACAGGATGGATATGGGGCACACAATGTACTAGCCACTACCATCCACAGGATGGATATGGGGCACACAATGTACTAGCCACTACCATCCACAGGATGGATATGGGGCTCACAATGTACTAGCCACTACCATCCACAGGATGGATATGGGGCTTACCATCCACAGGATGGATAGGAGGTGCACAGTATACTAGCCAATACCATCCACAGGATGGATAGGAGGTGCACAGTATACTAGCCAATACCATCCACAGGATGGATAGGAGGTGCACAGTATACTAGCCAATACCATCCACAGGATGGATAGGAGGTGCACAGTATACTAGCCAATACCATCCACAGGATGGATAGGAGGTGCACAGTATACTAGCCAATACCATCTACAGGATGGATAGGAGGTGCACAGTATACTAGCCAATACCATCCACAGGATGGATAGGAGGTGCACAGTATACTAGCCAATACCATCTACAGGATGGATAGGAGGTGCACAGTATACTAGCCAATACCATCCACAGGATGGATAGGAGGTGCACAGTATACTAGCCAATACCATCTACAGGATGGATAGGAGGTGCACAGTATACTAGCCACTACCATCCACAGGATGGATAGGAGGTGCACAGTATACTAGCCAATACCATCTACAGGATGGATAGGAGGTGCACAGTATACTAGCCACTACCATCCACAGGATGGATATGAGGTGCACAGTATACTAGCCAATACCATCTACAGGATGGATAGGAGGTGCACAGTATACTAGCCAATACCATCTACAGGATGGATAGGAGGTGCACAGTATACTAGCCACTACCATCCACAGGATGGATAGGAGGTGCACAGTATACTAGCCAATACCATCTACAGGATGGATAGGAGGTGCACAGTATACTAGCCACTACCATCCACAGGATGGATATGAGGTGCACAGTATACTAGCCACTACCATCCACAGGATGGATAGGAGGTGCACAGTATACTAGCCAATACCATCTACAGGATGGATATGAGGTGCACAGTATACTAGCCAATACCATCTACAGGATGGATATGAGGTGCACAGTATACTAGCCAATACCATCCACAGGATGGATATGAGGTGCACAGTATACTAGCCACTACCATCTACAGGATGGATATGAGGTGCACAGTATACTAGCCACTACCATCTACAGGATGGATATGAGGTGCACAGTATACTAGCCAATACCATCTACAGGATGGATATGAGGTGCACAGTATACTAGTCAATACCATCTACAGGATGGATATGAGGTGCACAGTATACTAGCCAATACCATCTACAGGATGGATATGAGGTGCACAGTATACTAGCCAATACCATCTACAGGATGGATATGAGGTGCACAGTATACTAGCCACTACCATCCACAGGATGGATATGAGGTGCACAGTATACTAGCCAATACCATCTACAGGATGGATATGAGGTGCACAGTATACTAGCCACTACCATCCACAGGATGGATATGAGGTGCACAGTATACTAGCCAATACCATCTACAGGATGGATATGAGGTGCACAGTATACTAGCCAATACCATCTACAGGATGGATATGAGGTGCACAGTATACTAGCCAATACCATCTACAGGATGGATAGGAGGTGCACAGTATACTAGCCAATACCATCCATAGGATGGATAGGAGGTGCACAGTATACTAGCCAATACCATCTACAGGATGGATAGGAGGTGCACAGTATACTAGCCAATACCATCTACAGGATGGATAGGAGGTGCACAGTATACTAGCCATTACCATCCACAGGATGGATATGAGGTGCACAGTATACTAGCCAATACCATCTACAGGATGGATAGGAGGTGCACAGTATACTAGCCAATACCATCTACAGGATGGATAGGAGGTGCACAGTATACTAGCCAATACCATCTACAGGATGGATAGGAGGTGCACAGTATACTAGCCAATACCATCCACAGGATGGATATGAGGTGCACAGTATACTAGCCAATATCATCTACAGGATGGATATGAGGTGCACAGTATACTAGCCACTACCATCCACAGAATGGATATGAGGTGCACAGTATACTAGCCATTACCATCCACAGGATGGATAGGAGGTGCACAGTATACTAGCCAATACCATCTACAGGATGGATATGAGGTGCACAGTATACTAGCCAATACCATCTACAGGATGGATAGGAGGTGCACAGTATACTAGTCAATACAATCTACAGGATGGATATGAGGTGCACAGTATACTAGCCAATACCATCTACAGGATGGATAGGAGGTGCACAGTATACTAGCCAATACCATCCACAGGATGGATATGAGGTGCACAGTATACTAGCCAATGCCATCTGCAGGATGGATATGAGGTGCACAGTATACTAGCCACTACCATCCACAGGATGGATATGAGGTGCACAGTATACTAGCCAATACCATCTACAGGATGGATATGAGGTGCACAGTATACTAGCCACTACCATCCACAGGATGGATATGAGGTGCACAGTATACTAGCCATTACCATCCACAGGATGGATAGGAGGTGCACAGTATACTAGCCAATACCATCTACAGGATGGATATGAGGTGCACAGTATACTAGCCAATACCATCTACAGGATTGATATGAGGTGCACAGTATACTAGCCACTACCATCCACAGGATGGATACGAGGTGCACAGTATACTAGTCAATACCATCTACAGGATGGATATGAGGTGCACAGTATACTAGCCACTACCATCCATAGGATGGATAGGAGGTGCACAGTATACTAGTCAATACCATCTACAGGATGGATATGAGGTGCACAGTATACTAGCCACTAACATCCACAAGATGGATATGAGCCACTACCATCCACAGGATGGATATGGGGCACACAATGTACTAGCCACTACCATCCACAGGATGGATATGGGGCTCACAATGTACTAGCCACTACCATCCACAGGATGGATATGGGGTTCACAATCTACTAGCCACTACCATCCACAGGATGGATATGGGGCACACAATGTACTAGCCACTACCATCCACAGGATGGATATGGGGCTCACAATGTACTAGCCACTACCATCCACAGGATGGATATGGGGTTCACAATGTACTAGCCACTACCATCCACAGGATGGATATGGGGCACACAATGTACTAGCCACTACCATCCACAGGATGGATATGGGGCTCACAATGTACTAGCCACTACCATCCACAGGATGGATATGGGGCTCACAATGTACTAGCCACTACCATCCACAGGATGGATATGGGGCACACAATGTACTAGCCACTACCATCCACAGGATGGATATGGGGCTCACAATGTACTAGCCACTACCATCCACAGGATGGATATGGGGCAGACAATGTACTAGCCACTACCATCCACAGGATGGATATGGGGCAGACAATGTACTAGCCACTACCATCCACAGGATGGATATGGGGCACACAATGTACTAGCCACTACCATCCACAGGATGGATATGGGGCACACAATGTACTAGCCACTACCATCCACAGGATGGATATGGGGCTCACAATGTACTAGCCACTACCATCCACAGGATGGATATGGGGCACACAATGTACTAGCCACTACCATCCACAGAATGGTTATGGGGCACACAATGTACTAGCCACTACCATCCACAGAATGGTTATGGGGCACACAATGTACTAGCCACTACCATCCACAGAATGGTTATGGGGCACACAATGTACTAGCCACTACCATCCACAGGATGGATATGGGGCACACAATGTACTAGCCACTACCATCCACAGGATGGATATGGGGCACACAATGTACTAGCCACTACCATCCACAGGATGGATATGGGGCACACAATGTACTAGCCACTACCATCCACAGGATGGATATGGGGCACACAATGTACTAGCCACTACCATCCACAGGATGGATATGGGGCACACAATGTACTAGCCACTACCATCCACAGGATGGATATGGGGCACACAATGTACTAGCCACTACCATCCACAGGATGGATATGGGGCACACAATGTACTAGCCACTACCATCCACAGGATGGATATGGGGCACACAATGTACTAGCCACTACCATCCACAGGATGGATATGGGGCTCACAATGTACTAGCCACTACCATCCACAGGATGGATATGGGGCACACAATGTACTAGCCACTACCATCCACAGGATGGATATGGTTATGGGGCACACAATGTACTAGCCACTACCATCCACAGAATGGTTATGGGGCACACAATGTACTAGCCACTACCATCCACAGAATGGTTATGGGGCACACAATGTACTAGCCACTACCATCCACAGAATGGTTATGGGGCTCACAATGTACTAGCCACTACCATCCACAGAATGATTATGGGGCACACAATGTACTAGCCACTACCATCCACAGAATGGGGCACACAATGTACTAGCCACTACCATCCACAGGATGGATATGGGGCACACAATGTACTAGCCACTACCATCCACAGGATGGATATGGGGCACACAATGTACTAGCCACTACCATCCACAGGATGGATATGGGGCACACAATGTACTAGCCACTACCATCCACAGGATGGATATGGGGCACACAATGTACTAGCCACTACCATCCACAGGATGGATATGGGGCACACAATGTACTAGCCACTACCATCCACAGGATGGATATGGGGCTCACAATGTACTAGCCACTACCATCCACAGGATGGATATGGGGCTCACAATGTACTAGCCACTACCATCCACAGGATGGATATGGGGCTCACAATGTACTAGCCACTACCATCCACAGGATGGATATGGGGCTCACAATGTACTAGCCACTACCATCCACAGGATGGATATGGGGCTCACAATGTACTAGCCACTACCATCCACAGGATGGATATGGGGCTCACAATGTACTAGCCACTACCATCCACAGGATGGATATGGGGCTCACAATGTACTAGCCACTACCATCCACAGAATGGTTATGGGGCACACAATGTACTAGCCACTACCATCCACAGAATGGTTATGGTGTATGGTGTAGTGGACGTGGTGTATGGTGTAGTGGGCGTGGTGTATGGTGTAGTGGGCGTGGTGTATGTAGTGGGCGTGGTGTATGGTGTAGTGGGCGTGGTGTATGGTGTAGTGGGCGTGGTGTATGGTGTAGTGGGCGTGGTGTATGGTGTAGTGGGCGTGGTGTATGGTGTAGTGGGCGTGGTGTATGGTGTAGTGGGCGTGGTGTATGGTGCAGTGGGCGTGGTGTATGGTGTAGTGGGCGTGGTGTATGGTGTAGTGGGCGTGGTGTATGGTGTAGTGGGCGTGGTGTATGGTGTAGTGGGCGTGGTGTATGGTGTAGTGGACGTGGTGTATGGTGTAGTGGGCGTGGTGTATGGTGCAGTGGACGTGGTGTATGGTGTAGTGGACGTGGTGTATGGTGTAGTGGACGTGGTGTATGGTGTAGTGGGCGTGGTGTATGGTGCAGTGGACGTGGTGTATGGTGTAGTGGACGTGGTGTATGGTGTAGTGGGCGTGGTGTATGGTGTAGTGGGCGTGGTGTATGGTGTAGTGGGCGTGGTGTATGGTGTAGTGGACGTGGTGTATGGTGTAATGGGCGTGGTGTATGGTGTAGTGGACGTGGTGTATGGTGTAGTAGTGGACGTGGTGTATGGTGTAGTGGGCGTGGTGTATGGTGTAGTGGGCGTGGTGTATGGTGTAGTGGGCGTGGTGTATGGTGTAGTGGACGTGGTGTATGGTGTACTGGGCGTGGTGTATGGTGTAGTGGACGTGGTGTATGGTGTAGTGGGGGTGGTGTTTGTTGTAGTGGACGTGGTGTATGGTGTAGTGGACGTGGTGTATGGTGTAGTGGGCGTGGTGTATGGTGTAGTGGACGTGGTGTATGGTGTAGTGGACGTGGTGTATGGTGTAGTGGACGTGGTGTATGGTGTAGTGGGCGTGGTGTATGGTGTAGTGGGCGTGGTGTATGGTGTAGTGGACGTGGTGTATGGTGTAGTGGACGTGGTGTATGGTGTAGTGGGCGTGGTGTGGTGTATGGTGTAGTGGACGTGGTGTATGGTGTAGTGGGCGTGGTGTATGGTGTAGTGGACGTGGTGTGGTGTACGTGGTGTAGTAGTGGACGTGGTGTATGGTGTAGTGGGCGTGGTGTATGGTGTAGTAGTGGACGTGGTGTATGGTGTAGTGGACGTGGTGTATGGTGTAGTGGGACGTGGTGTATGGTGGTGTAGTGGGCGTAGTGTATGGTGTAGTGGGTAGTGGTGTATGGTGTAGTGGGCGTGGTGTATGGTGTAGTGGGACGTGGTGTATGGTGTAGTGGACGTGGTGTATGGTGTAGTGGGCGTGGTGTATGGTGTAGTGGGTGTGGTGTATGGTGTAGTGGACGTGGTGTATGGTGTAGTGGACGTGGTGTATGGTGTAGTGGACGTGGTGTATGGTGTAGTGGACGTGGTGTATGGTGTAGTGGGCGTGGTGTATGGTGTAGTGGGCGTGGTGTATGGTGTAGTGGGCGTGGTGTATGGTGTAGTGGGTGTGGTGTATGGTGTAGTGGGCGTGGTGTATGGTGTAGTGGGCGTGGTGTATGGTGTAGTGGGTGTGGTGTATGGTGTAGTGGGCGTGGTGTATGGTGTAGTGGGTGTGGTGTATGGTGTAGTGGGTGTGGTGTATGGTGTAGTGGGTGTGGTGTGGTGCGTGGTGTATGTATGGTGTAGTGGGTGTGGTGTATGGTGTAGTGGGTGTGGTGTATGGTGTAGTGGGTGTGGTGTATGGTGTAGTGGGTGTGGTGTATGGTGTAGTGGGCGTGGTGTATGGTGCAGTGGGCGTGGTGTATGGTGCAGTGGACGTGGTGTATGGTGTAGTGGGTGTGGTGTATGGTGTAGTGGGCGTGGTGTATGGTGCAGTGGACGTGGTGTATGGTGTAGTGGGTGTGGTGTACGGTGTAGTGGGTGTGGCGTATGGTGTAGTGGGTGTGGTGTATGGTGTAGTGGGCGTGGTGTATGGTGCAGTGGACGTGGTGTATGGTGTAGTGGGTGTGGTGTATGGTGTAGTGTGTGTGGTGTATGGTGTAGTGGGTGTGGTGTATGGTGTAGTGGGTGTGGTGTATGGTGTAGTGGGCGTGGTGTATGGTGCAGTGGACGTGGTGTATGGTGTAGTGGGTGTGGTGTATGGTGTAGTGGACGTGGTGTATGGTGTAGTGGGTGTGGTGTATGGTGTAGTGGGTGTGGTGTATGGTGCAGTGGACGTGGTGTATGGTGTAGTGGGTGTGGTGTATGGTGTAGTGGACGTGGTGTATGGTGTAGTGGGTGTGGTGTATGGTGTAGTGGACGTGGTGTATGGTGTAGTGGACGTGGTGTATGGTGTAGTGGGCGTGGTGTATGGTGTAGTGGGCGTGGTGTATGGTGCAGTGGACGTGGTGTATGGTGTAGTGGACGTGGTGTATGGTGTAGTGGACGTGGTGTATGGTGTAGTGGGTGTGGTGTATGGTGTAGTGGGCGTGGTGTATGGTGCAGTGGACGTGGTGTATGGTGTAGTGGGTGTGGTGTATGGTGTAGTGGACGTGGTGTATGGTGTAGTGGGTGTGGTGTATGGTGTAGTGGGTGTGGTGTATGGTGTAGTGGGTGTGGTGTATGGTGTAGTGGGTGTGGTGTATGGTGTAGTGGGTGTGGTGTATGGTGTAGTGGACGTGGTGTATGGTGTAGTGGTCGTGGTGTATGGTGTAGTGGACGTGGTGTATGGTGTAGTGGGCGTGGTGTATGGTGTAGTGGGCGTGGTGTATGGTGTAGTGGGCGTGGTGTATGGTGTAGTGGACGTGGTGTATGGTGTAGTGGGCGTGGTGTATGGTGTAGTGGACGTGGTGTATGGTGTAGTGGACGTGGTGTATGGTGTAGTGGGCGTGGTGTATGGTGTAGTGGGCGTGGTGTATGGTGTAGTGGGCGTGGTGTATGGTGTAGTGGGCGTGGTGTATGGTGTAGTGGGCGTGGTGTATGGTGTAGTGGGCGTGGTGTATGGTGTAGTGGGCGTGGTGTGTATGGTGTAGTGGGCGTGGTGTATAGTGTAGTGGGGGTGGTGTATGGTGTAGTGGGCGTGGTGTAGTGGGCGTGGTGTAGTGGGCGTGGTGTATGGTGTAGTGGGCGTGGTGTATGGTGTAGTGGGCGTGGTGTATGGTGTAGTGGGCGTGGTGTATGGTGTAGTGGGCGTGGTGTATGGTGTAGTGGGCGTGGTGTATGGTGTAGTGGGCGTGGTGTATGGTGTAGTGGGCGTGGTGTATGGTACAGTGGGTATGGTGTAGTGGGCGTGGTGTATGGTGTAGTGGGCGTGGTGTATGGTGTGGGCGTGGTGTATGGTGTAGTGGGCGTGGTGTATGGTGTAGTGGGCGTGGTGTATGGTGTAGTGGGCGTGGTGTATGGTGTAGTGGGCGTGGTGTATGTAGTGGGCGTGGTGTATGGTGTAGTGGGCGTGGTGTATGGTGTAGTGGGTGTGGTGCATGGTGTAGTGGGCGTGGTGTATGGTGTAGTGGGTGTGGTGCATGGTGTAGTGGGCGTGGTGTATGGTGTAGTGGACGTGGTGTATGGTGTGGTGGGTGTGGTGCATGGTGTAGTGGACGTGGTGTATGGTGTGGTGGGTGTGGTGTATGGTGTAGTGGGCGTGGTGTATGGTGTAGTGGGCGTGGTGTATGGTGTGGTGGGTGTGGTGCATGGTGTAGCGGACGTGGTGTATGGTGTGGTGGGTGTGGTGTATGGTGTAGTGGGCGTGGTGTATGGTGTGGTGGGCGTAGTGTATGGTGTAGTGGGTGTGGTGTATAGTGTAGTGGGCGTGGTGTATGGTGTAGTGGACGTGGTGTATGGTGCAGTGTATGGTGGACATTGTATGAGAGTGTGGGTGAACACATTAACAACATAATGGGTACCATATGATACCCTGCCACACCAGGCCATGTGTGATGCTTCCCTGCCAACGTACCAGGGAACCCTGGTTCTCTCTCACTACATCCCTCCCTCCCTCCCCACATCCCTTACAAGTCACCCTGACATTTTTGGGGTTATCCTAGGTTCAGTACACATACGCTGCTATGTATGATAATCTACACAACTGTATTTGTCTATACCTTGAATAAACTTACTCTCTTTCTCATTACATCCCTCCCCCCCCCCCACTCGTTTCACAACCTCCCTCATCACTCTCCTTCCCTTAACACTTCTCACTCTCTCCCTACCATTCCTCCATCCTCACTTCTCACCACTCGCTCATTCCTCCTTCATCAGGTTTCCTGCTACCCTCTTTCTCCACACACTTCTTCGTTTCCCTCTCCTTCACTTATTTCTTCCTTCTCTTTTCCTGCCACGCCATCCATCATTCCATCTCCATCCTTCCTTACTTTAATTGCCGCTTTTATATAATAATAATAATAATAATAATAATAATAATAATAATAATAATCTTTATTACTACCAGTACATGATACAACTTATACAGACCATAGCTGACATCAATGACATACTACACAGAAAGTCCCTGATTATGCAGAACATTTCTGGAAAATTAGGTTAATTTTGTCCCCAGGATGCGACCCACACCAGTCGACTAACACCCAGGTACCTACTTATTGCTAGGTGACAGGGACAGCAAATATCTTAAGGAAACACGTCGTAATGTTTCCAGCCGTACCGGGAACCGAACCACGGACCTCAGTGTGTGAGCTGAGTGCGCTACCAACCCAGCATTCATAATAACACTACTACTAACTACTACTACAACTACAACTATCATTACTACAACAATTACTACTACTACAACTAGAACCAATACAACTATTACAACTACTAGTATTACTACTATTACAACTACAACTAATTCTACGACTACTATAACTACGACTACTATTACTACAACTATTACTACTAATGCTACCACTATTACTACTAATACTACAGCTATTACTACTACAACATCAATGGCACAAGCAAACAACAACAACAACAACAGTTATTCTCAACAACTATCACACAAACAAGAGAAGCAACACACTGCTCATGTTCCATTGCTCATGTTCCACTGCTCATGTTCCACTGCTCATGTTCCACTGCTCATGTTCCACTGCTCATGTTCCACTGCTCATGTTCCACTGCTCATGTTCCAACATTATGTGTAATACAACATGAGAGCAACACAGTATTTCCTCCAGCACACACGGTACACAGGAACCACACGGTACACAGGAACCACACGGTACACAGGAACCACACGGTACACAGGAACCACACGGTACACAGGAACCACACGGTACACAGGAACCACACGGTGCACAGGAACCACACGGTACACAGGAACCACACGGTACACAGGAACCACACGGTACACAGGAACCACACGGTGCACAGGAACCACACGGTGCACAGGAACCACACGGTACACAGGAACCACACGGTACACAGGAACCACACGGTACACAGGAACCACACGGTACACAGGAACCACACGGTGCACAGGAACCACACGGTACACAGGAACCACACGGTGCACAGGAACCACACGGTACACAGGAACCACACGGTGCACAGGAACCACACAGTGCACAGGAACCACACGGTGCACAGGAACCACACGGTGCACAGGAACCACACGGTACACAGGAACCACACGGTGCACAGGAACCACACGGTGCACAGGAACCACACGGTACACAGGAACCACACGGTGCACAGGAACCACACGGTGCACAGGAACCACACGGTGCACAGGAACCACACGGTGCACAGGAACCACACGGTGCACAGGAACCACACGGTGCACAGGAACCACACGGTGCACAGGAACCACACGGTGCACAGGAACCACACGGTGCACAGGAACCACACGGTGCACAGGAACCACACGGTGCACAGGAACCACACGGTGCACAGGAACCACACGGTGCACAGGAACCACACGGTGCACAGGAACCACACGGTGCACAGGAACCACACGGTACACAGGAACCACACGGTGCACAGGAACCACACGGTGCACAGGAACCACACGGTGCACAGGAACCACACGGTGCACAGGAACCACACGGTGCACAGGAACCACACGGTGCACAGGAACCACACGGTGCACAGGAACCACACGGTACACAGGAACCACACGGTGCACAGGAACCACACGGTGCACAGGAACCACACGGTGCACAGGAACCACACGGTGCACAGGAACCACACGGTGCACAGGAACCACACGGTGCACAGGAACCACACGGTGCACAGGAACCACACGGTGCACAGGAACCACACGGTGCACAGGAACCACACGGTGCACAGGAACCACACGGTACACAGGAACCACACGGTACACAGGAACCACACGGTACACAGGAACCACACGGTACACAGGAACCACACGGTGCACAGGAACCACACGGTGCACAGGAACCACACGGTGCACAGGAACCACACGGTGCACAGGAACCACACGGTGCACAGGAACCACACGGTGCACAGGAACCACACGGTGCACAGGAACCACACGGTGCACAGGAACCACACGGTGCACAGGAACCACACGGTGCACAGGAACCACACGGTACACAGGAACCACACGGTGCACAGGAACCACACGGTGCACAGGAACCACACGGTGCACAGGAACCACACGGTGCACAGGAACCACACGGTGCACAGGAACCACACGGTGCACAGGAACCACACACGGTACACAGGAACCACACGGTACACAGGAACCACACGGTACACAGGAACCACACGGTACACAGGAACCACACGGTGCACAGGAACCACACGGTGCACAGGAACCACACGGTGCACAGGAACCACACGGTGCACAGGAACCACACGGTACACAGGAACCACACGGTACACAGGAACCACACGGTGCACAGGAACCACACGGTACACAGGAACCACACGGTACACAGGAACCACACGGTACACAGGAACCACACGGTGCACAGGAACCACACGGTGCACAGGAACCACACGGTGCACAGGAACCACACGGTGCACAGGAACCACACGGTACACAGGAACCACACGGTACACAGGAACCACACGGTACACAGGAACCACACGGTGCACAGGAACCACACGGTGCACAGGAACCACACGGTGCACAGGAACCACACGGTGCACAGGAACCACACGGTACACAGGAACCACACGGTACACAGGAACCACACGGTACACAGGAACCACACGGTGCACAGGAACCACACGGTGCACAGGAACCACACGGTGCACAGGAACCACACGGTGCACAGGAACCACACGGTACACAGGAACCACACGGTACACAGGAACCACACGGTGCACAGGAACCACACGGTGCACAGGAACCACACGGTGCACAGGAACCACACGGTACACAGGAACCACACGGTGCACAGGAACCACACGGTGCACAGGAACCACACGGTGCACAGGAACCACACGGTGCACAGGAACCACACGGTGCACAGGAACCACACGGTGCACAGGAACCACACGGTGCACAGGAACCACTCGGTGCACAGGTACCACTCGGTGCACAGGAACCACACGGTGCACAGGAACCACACGGTGCACAGGAACCACACGGTACACAGGAACCACACGGTGCACAGGAACCACACGGTGCACAGGAACCACACGGTGCACAGGAACCACACGGTGCACAGGAACCACACGGTGCACAGGAACCACACGGTACACAGGAACCACACGGTGCACAGGAACCACACGGTACACAGGAACCACACGGTGCACAGGAACCACACGGTGCACAGGAACCACACGGTGCACAGGAACCACACGGTGCACAGGAACCACACGGTACACAGGAACCACACGGTACACAGGAACCACACGGTGCACAGGAACCACACGGTGCACAGGAACCACACGGTACACAGGAACCACACGGTGCACAGGAACCACACGGTGCACAGGAACCACACGGTGCACAGGAACCACACGGTACACAGGAACCACACGGTACACAGGAACCACACGGTACACAGGAACCACACGGTGCACAGGAACCACACGGTACACAGGAACCACACGGTGCACAGGAACCACACGGTGCACAGGAACCACACGGTGCACAGGAACCACACGGTACACAGGAACCACACGGTACACAGGAACCACACGGTACACAGGAACCACACGGTACACAGGAACCACACGGTACACAGGAACCACACGGTACACAGGAACCACACGGTGCACAGGAACCACACGGTACACAGGAACCACACGGTACACAGGAACCACACGGTACACAGGAACCACACGGTACACAGGAACCACACGGTACACAGGAACCACACGGTACACAGGAACCACACGGTACACAGGAACCACACGGTGCACAGGAACCACACGGTACACAGGAACCACACGGTGCACAGGAACCACACGGTACACAGGAACCACACGGTACACAGGAACCACACGGTACACAGGAACCACACGGTACACAGGAACCACACGGTGCACAGGAACCACACGGTGCACAGGAACCACACGGTACACAGGAACCACACGGTACACAGGAACCACACGGTGCACAGGAACCACACGGTACACAGGAACCACACGGTACACAGGAACCACACGGTACACAGGAACCACACGGTACACAGGAACCACACGGTACACAGGAACCACACGGTGCACAGGAACCACACGGTGCACAGGAACCACACGGTGCACAGGAACCACACGGTGCACAGGAACCACACGGTACACAGGAACCACACGGTGCACAGGAACCACACGGTGCACAGGAACCACACGGTACACAGGAACCACACGGTACACAGGAACCACACGGTACACAGGAACCACACGGTGCACAGGAACCACACGGTGCACAGGAACCACACGGTACACAGGAACCACACGGTACACAGGAACCACACGGTGCACAGGAACCACACGGTACACAGGAACCACACGGTACACAGGAACCACACGGTGCACAGGAACCACACGGTGCACAGGAACCACACGGTACACAGGAACCACACGGTACACAGGAACCACACGGTGCACAGGAACCACACGGTACACAGGAACCACACGGTACACAGGAACCACACGGTACACAGGAACCACACGGTACACAGGAACCACACGGTACACAGGAACCACACGGTGCACAGGAACCACACGGTACACAGGAACCACACGGTACACAGGAACCACACGGTACACAGGAACCACACGGTACACAGGAACCACACGGTACACAGGAACCACACGGTACACAGGAACCACACGGTGCACAGGAACCACACGGTACACAGGAACCACACGGTACACAGGAACCACACGGTACACAGGAACCACACGGTACACAGGAACCACACGGTACACAGGAACCACACGGTACACAGGAACCACACGGTACACAGGAACCACACGGTACACAGGAACCACACGGTGCACAGGAACCACACGGTACACAGGAACCACACGGTACACAGGAACCACACGGTACACAGGAACCACACGGTGCACAGGAACCACACGGTACACAGGAACCACACGGTACACAGGAACCACACGGTACACAGGAACCACACGGTACACAGGAACCACACGGTACACAGGAACCACACGGTACACAGGAACCACACGGTACACAGGAACCACACGGTACACAGGAACCACACGGTACACAGGAACCACACGGTACACAGGAACCACACGGTACACAGGAACCACACGGTACACAGGAACCACACGGTACACAGGAACCACACGGTACACAGGAACCACACGGTACACAGGAACAACACGGTACACAGGAACCACACGGTACACAGGAACCACACGGTACACAGGAACCACACGGTACACAGGAACCACACGGTACACAGGAACCACACGGTACACAGGAACCACACGGTACACAGGAACCACACGGTACACAGGAACCACACGGTACACAGGAACCACACGGTACACAGGAACCACACGGTACACAGGAACCACACGGTACACAGGAACCACACGGTACACAGGAACCACACGGTACACAGGAACCACACGGTACACAGGAACCACACGGTACACAGGAACCACACGGTACACAGGAACCACACGGTACACAGGAACCACACGGTACACAGGAACCACACGGTACACAGGAACCACACGGTACACAGGAACCACACGGTACACAGGAACCACACGGTACACAGGAACCACACGGTACACAGGAACCACACGGTACACAGGAACCACACGGTGCACAGGAACCACACGGTACACAGGAACCACACGGTACACAGGAACCACACGGTACACAGGAACCACACGGTACACAGGAACCACACGGTACACAGGAACCACACACAGCCACCACACCGTACACAGGAACCACACGGTACACAGGAACCACACGGTACACAGGAACCACACGGTACACAGGAACCACACGGTACACAGGAACCACACGGTACACAGGAACCACACGGTACACAGGAACCACACGGTGCACAGGAACCACACGGTACACAGGAACCACACGGTACACAGGAACCACACGGTACACAGGAACCACACGGTACACAGGAACCACACGGTACACAGGAACCACACGGTACACAGGAACCACACGGTACACAGGAACCACACGGTACACAGGAACCACACGGTACACAGGAACCACACGGTACACAGGAACCACACGGTACACAGGAACCACACGGTACACAGGAACCACACGGTACACAGGAACCACACGGTACACAGGAACCACACGGTGCACAGGAACCACACGGTGCACAGGAACCACACGGTACACAGGAACCACACGGTACACAGGAACCACACGGTACACAGGAACCACACGGTACACAGGAACCACACGGTACACAGGAACCACACGGTACACAGGAACCACACGGTACACAGGAACCACACGGTACACAGGAACCACACGGTACACAGGAACCACACGGTACACAGGAACCACACGGTACACAGGAACCACACGGTACACAGGAACCACACGGTACACAGGAACCACACGGTACACAGGAACCACACGGTACACAGGAACCACACGGTACACAGGAACCACACGGTACACAGGAACCACACGGTGCACAGGAACCACACGGTACACAGGAACCACACGGTACACAGGAACCACACGGTACACAGGAACCACACGGTACACAGGAACCACACGGTACACAGGAACCACACGGTACACAGGAACCACACGGTACACAGGAACCACACGGTGCACAGGAACCACACGGTACACAGGAACCACACGGTGCACAGGAACCACACGGTACACAGGAACCACACGGTACACAGGAACCACACGGTACACAGGAACCACACGGTACACAGGAACCACACGGTACACAGGAACCACACGGTACACAGGAACCACAAGGTACACAGGAACCACACGGTGCACAAGAACCACACGGTACACAGGAACCACACGGTACACAGGAACCACAAGGTACACAGGAACCACACGGTGCACAAGAACCACACGGTACACAGGAACCACACGGTACACAGGAACCACACGGTACACAGGAACCACACGGTGCACAGGAACCACAAGGTACACAGGAACCACACGGTGCACAGGAACCACACGGTACACAGGAACCACACGGTACACAGGAACCACACGGTACACAGGAACCACACGGTACACAGGAACCACACGGTGCACAGGAACCACACGGTGCACAGGAACCACACGGTACACAGGAACCACACGGTACACAGGAACCACACGGTACACAGGAACCACACGGTACACAGGAACCACACGGTACACAGGAACCACACGGTACACAGGAACCACACGGTGCACAGGAACCACACGGTGCACAGGAACCACACGGTACACAGGAACCACACGGTACACAGGAACCACACGGTACACAGGAACCACACGGTACACAGGAACCACACGGTGCACAGGAACCACACGGTACACAGGAACCACACGGTACACAGGAACCACACGGTACACAGGAACCACACGGTACACAGGAACCACACGGTACACAGGAAGCACAGCAACATTACTAACACCATCCTGGGAAACAAAAACAATCCAAGTATTTTCCATCTGGCAAGGGAGTACGACAACGGTACATCTGGCAAGGGAGTACGACAACGGTACATCTGGCAAGGGAGTACGACAACGGTACATCTGGCAAGGGAGTACGACAACGGTACATCTGGCAAGGGAGTACGACAACGGTACATCTGGCAAGGGAGTACGACAACGATACATCTGGCAAGGGAGTACGACAACGATACATCTGGCAAGGGAGTACGACAACGATACATCTGGCAAGGGAGTACGACAACGATACATCTGGCAAGGGAGTACGACAACGATACATCTGGCAAGGGAGTACGACAACGATACATCTGGCAAGGGAGTACGACAACGGTACATCTGGCAAGGGAGTACGACAACGGTGCATCTGGCAAGGGAGTACGACAACGGTACATCTGGCAAGGGAGTACGGCAAAAGTATATCTGGCAAGGGAGTACAACAACGTTACATCTGGCACGGGAGTACAACAACGGTACATCTGGCACGGGAGTACAACAACGGTACATCTGGCACGAGAGTACAACAACGGTACATCTGGCACGGGAGTACAACAACGGTACATCTGGCACGGGAGTACAACAACGGTACATCTGGCACGGGAGTACAACAACGGTACATCTGGCACGGGAGTACAACAACGGTACATCTGGCACGGGAGTACAACAACGGTACATCTGGCACGGGAGTACAACAACGTTACATCTGGCACGGGAGTACAACAACGGTACATCTGGCGCGAGAGTACAACAACGGTACATCTGGCACGGGAGTACAACAACGGTACATCTGGCACGGGAGTACAACAACGGTACATCTGGCACGGGAGTATAACAACGTTACATCTGGCACGAGAGTACAACAACGGTACATCTGGCGCGAGAGTACAACAACGGTACATCTGGCGCGAGAGTACAACAACGGTACATCTGGCGCGAGAGTACAACAACGGTACATCTGGCACGGGAGTACAACAACGGTACGACAACAACAATAACTAAAACATGCTTGAAACCAAAGAGATGTTATGGGGAGGAGAGGGATGCTGTTATGGGGAGGAGAGGAATGATGTTATGGGGAGGAGAGGGATCCTGTTATGGGGAGGAGAGGAATGTTATGGGGAGGAGAGGGATGCTGTTGTGGGGAGGAGAGGGATGATGTTATGGGGAGGAGAGGAATGCTGTTATGGGGAGGAGAGGGATGATGTTATGGGGAGGAGAGAGATGTTATGGGGAGGAGAGGGATGCTGTTATGGGGAGGAAAGGGATGCTGTTATGGGGAGGAGAGGGATGATGTTATGGGGAGGAAAGGGATGCTGTTATGGGGAGGAGAGGGATGCTGTTATGGGGAGGAAAGGGATGCTGTTATGGGGAGGAGAGGAATGTTATGGGGAGGAAAGGGATGCTGTTATGGGGAGGAGAGGGATGTTATGGGGAGGAGAGGGATGATGTTATGGGGAGGAGAGGGATGATGTTATGGGGAGGAGAGGGATGATGTTATGGGGAGGAGAGGGATGATGTTATGGGGAGGAGAGGGATGCTGTTATGGGGAGGAGAGGGATGATGTTATGGGGAGGAGAGGGATGCTGTTATGGGGAGGAGAGGGATGTTATGGGGAGGAAAGGGATGCTATGGGGAGGAGAGGGATGATGTTATGGGGAGGAAAGGGATGCTGTTATGGGGAGGAGAGGGATGATGTTATGGGGAGGAGAGGGATGATGTTATGGGGAGGAGAGGGATGATGTTATGGGGAGGAGAGGGATGCTATGGGGAGGAGAGGGATGATGTTATGGGGAGGAAAGGGATGCTGTTATGGGGAGGAAAGGGATGTTATGGGGAGGAGAGGGATGATGTTATGGGGAGGAGAGGGATGCTGTTATGGGGAGGAGAGAGATGTTATGGGGAGGAGAGGGATGCTGTTATGGGGAGGAGAGGGATGCTGTTATGGGGAGGAGAGGGATGCTGTTATGGGGAGGAGAGGGATGATGTTATGGGGAGGAGAGGGATGATGTTATGGGGAGGAGAGGGATGATGTTATGGGGAGGAAAGGGATGCTGTTATGGGGAGGAGAGGGATGATGTTATGGGAGGAAAGGGATGCTGTTATGGGGAGAAGAGGGATGTTATGGGGAGGAGAGGGATGTTATTGGGAGGAGAGGGATGCTGTTATGGGGAGGAGAGGGATGTTATGGGGAGGAAAGGGATGCTGTTATGGGGAGGAGAGGGATGATGTTATGGGGAGGAAAGGGATGCTGTTATGGGGAGGAGAGAGATGTTATGGGGAGGAAAGGGATGATGTTACTGGGAGGAGAGGGATGTTATGGGGAGGAAAGGGATGCTGTTATGGGGAGGAGAGGGATGTTATGGGGAGGAAAGGTATGCTGTTATGGGGAGGAGAGAGATGTTATGGGGAGGAAAGGGATGATGTTATGGGGAGGAGAGGGATGATGTTATGGGGAGGAGAGGGATGTTATGGGGAGGAGAGGGATGATGTTATGGGGAGGAGAGGGATGTTATGGGGAGGAAAGGGATGTTATGGGGAGGAGAGGGATGATGTTATGGGGAGGAGAGGAATATTATGGGGAGGAGAGGAATATTATTGGGAGGAGAGGGATAATGTTATGGGGAGGAGAGGAATGATGTTACGGGGAGGAGAGGAATGTTATGGGGAGGAGAGGGATGCTGTTATGGGGAGAAGGATGTTATGGGGAGGAGAGGGATGTTGTTATGGGAAGGAGAGGGACGCTGTTATGGGAGGGATGCTATGGGGAGAGGGATGCTGTTATGAGGAGGAGAGAGGGATGTTGCGATGAGGAGTAGAGAGGGATGTTGCGATGGGGAGCAGAGAGGGATGTTGCGATCTGGAGTAGAGAGGGATGTGATGGGGAGGAGAGAGGGATATTGTGATGGGGAGAAGAGAGGGATGTTGTGATGGGGACGAGAGAGGGATGTTGTGATGGGGAGGAGAGAGGGATGTTGCGATGGGGAGGAGAGAGGGATGTTGTGATGGGGAGGAGAGAGGGATGTTGCGATGGGGAGGAGAGAGGGATGTTGTGATGGGGAGGAGAGAGGGATGTTGTGATGGGGAGGAGAGAGGGATGTTGTGATGGGGAGGAGAGAGGGATGTTGTGATGGGGAGGAGAGAGGGATGTTGTGATGGGGAGGAGAGAGGGATGTTGCGATGGGAAGGAGAGAGGGATGTTGTGATGGGGAGGAGAGAGGGATGTTGTGATGGGGAGGAGAGAGGGATGTTGTGATGGGGAGGAGAGAGGGATGTTGCGATGGGAAGGAGAGAGGGATGTTGTGATGGGGAGGAGAGAGGGATGTTGTGATGGGGAGGAGAGAGGGATGCTGGTGAGAGGGGAAAAATGGATACAGATACAAAGTATAGAAGAACAACATAAAGGGTTTGATGGCACAGTAATAAGAGACTGTGAGGGAGGGAGGAAGAGGGAGGGGGAGGAAGAGGGAGGGAGGAAGAGGGAGGGAAGAAGAATGAGGAAGAGGGAGGGAGGAAGACTGTGGGAGGAAGAGGGAGGGAGGAAGAGGGAGGGAGGGAGGGAGAGCAGATAACACAGATAAGAAGCGAACATAGTGAACCCAACAAGACAAACACATACTCTCACCCTCCCCTCTCTGCCTTTCTCACTCGTTTATCACTCATTTTCTCCCCCCTCTCTTTTTTTTTGTCTGTATCTCCTTACCGTCAGCCCTCTCTCTCATCATCAGACAGAACGCAGTGTGCGGGTACCTCAAACCCAACACTGCAACACTTACAACAGATCTCGTATTTTACACAAAGCGAGTATATATATATATATATATATATATATATATATATATATATATATATATATATATATATATATATATCGACAAAAAGTGGTTGTTTTACAGCAAATAAGACGTTATATAGGTTATACTGGCAAGTTTGGAGAGAGCAGGT
This sequence comes from Cherax quadricarinatus, assembly GCF_038502225.1. NCBI lineage: Eukaryota > Metazoa > Arthropoda > Malacostraca > Decapoda > Parastacidae > Cherax > Cherax quadricarinatus. The sequence goes on along the minus strand of NC_091371.1, from coordinate 15,356,832 downwards.
AAGAGATATTGAGTCCTTGTGTAACACTGCCAGTAATACTTGGCATACACCACTTCAATCATAGTTTTTCTTCCCCACATGGATTCAGTGTGTGTGTGTGTGTGTGTGTGTGTTTTGCAACGTGTGCTGGAGAACCAGGGTGAGAGTGGAGTGTGTCAACACTATTGGACGAGGTTTCTACCCGGTGTTATGATGGAGGGTTTGTACAGCAGTGCCAATCATTGTCAAGATCACTTGTGTTACTCTCTACCTTACTCCACACTCACTCCCCTCTCTACTTTTTATCTCCATTCTGACTACATACATAAATACACACACACACACACACACACACACACATATATATATATATATATATATATATATATATATATATATATATATATATATATTTATTCCTACTCATTCAGCACCTGGACCAGGTTCATGGGGTTCCGTGTTAATAAATATGTGTAAAATACCACTAGCAGGAGCACTCACTAACCTTTGGAGAAAGACCTTACATCTAAGTGAAGTCCCTGTGACCTTAACAAGTGCACACACAACTATGCATAAGGACGGCAGTAACAAACTGACAGAGCAGCAGTATGAACACTGAGCATCATAAAAGTCCTTGAAATGTTAATGAGGCGTCAAATTACAAACTTTATGATATAACGTACACAATACAAACTAACTTAGGTAAACACTGAAGATTATACTTGTTACAACTACTGAACTAAGACAGAATTACGAAGGTACTACAAGCAAATCAAAACGCAGATGTGGTATACAAGGATTATGTAATAGTGGTTGACAAATGTAATCATGGAAGGATTACACCTAAAATGAAGGAGATAAATACAACAGTGGAAAGTAGACAAATACATAACTTTCCTCACAGACAGAACACAAAGAGTAGTAATAAACAGAGTAAACTTTAGTATTAACGAAGTCAAAAGCTCAGTACCCCAAGGCACTGTCCTGGCACCTCTACTGTTTATCCTCACAGCAGACATAGATAAAAACACAGTTTAATATTATCTTTCTCGGATACCAAAATAAACATGAGAATCCACTTGGTAGAAGATAAGGAAAAATGTCTAAAATATATAAAGAAAGTGTTCCAGTGAGGAGAAACATGAGGTTCAAGGTTGTTAACTCTCAACTGTTTACATGTGCAAAGAATGACCAACTTGAAAGGTGTAAGAGTAAGATAGTTCTTGATACCCTTCAAAGCCTCCAACACCACCTCCCTCACTACCTCTAACACCACCTCCCTCACTACGTCCAACACCACCTCCCTCACTACGTCCAACACCAACTCCCCCACTACCTCTAACACCACCACCCTCACTACCTCTAACACCACCTCCCTCACTACCTCTAACACCATCTCCCTCACTACCTCCAACACACGTGTCGTCTGGTTCATTTATTTAGAAACGTCTCCTTTAAAAGTGGAAGACTAAACCAGCTCAACCTTCTCTTCACACACCTCTTCTCCCTGCCTCTCTTCACACACCTCTTCTCCCTGCCTCTCTTCACACACCTCTTCTCCCTGCCTCTCTTCACACACCTCTTCTCCCTGCCTCTCTTCACACACCTCTTCTCCCTGCCTCTCTTCACACACCTCTTCTCCCTGCCTCTCTTCACACACCTCTTCTCCCTGCCTCTCTTCACACACCTCTTCTCCCTGCCTCTCTTCACACACCTCTTCTCCCTGCCTCTCTTCACACACCTCTTCTCCCTGCCTCTCTTCACACACCTCTTCTCCCTGCCTCTCTTCACACACCTCTTCTCCCTGCCTCTCTTCACACACCTCTTCTCCCTGCCTCTCTTCACACACCTCTTTTCCCTGCCTCTCTTCACACACCTCTTCTCCCTGCCTCTCTTCACACACCTCTTCTCCCTGCCTCTCTTCACACACCTCTTCTCCCTGCCTCTCCACACACCTCTTCTCCCTGCCTCTCTTCACACACCTCTTCTCCCTGCCTCTCTTCACACACCTCTTCTCCCTGTCTCTCTTCACACACCTCTTCTCCCTGCCTCTCTTCACACACCTCTTCTCCCTGCCTCTCTTCACACACCTCTTCTCCCTGCCTCTCTTCACACACCTCTTCTCCCTGCCTCTCTTCACACACCTCTTCTCCCTGCCTCTCTTCACACACCTCTTCTCCCTGCCTCTCTTCACACACCTCTTCTCCCTGCCTCTCTTCACACACCTCTTCTCCCTGTCTCTCTTCACACACCTCTTCTCTCTGCACACTTCTCTCTCTTCAGCTTCCCTCTCATCGTCTCTCCACTACTTCTCTGTCTCGTCTCTCTCTCTCTCCTCTTTTTTTTCTCTTTTTCAGTTTCTCGTACATATAAAACAGCGTCCCCACCCCTTTTTTTTCTGCTTGCCCGCCATGCCCGCCCCAACCCACCCACCTATACACTAACACCTCTATTTAAGGGTGAAGAAATCTCAGATCAGGGTAACGTCCAGAGAACTTCCACTGACTCCATCTAAGCTCCCCCGTCTTCTAACAACATGTTCGTTTTTCCAGTATAATCTACCTTGTCCTTAATTACTATCGCATTTGCACCAACAGCCTGCTTGACCACGAAGCTAACCACAGGTCTGAGCTTTGCTCACACCTCTGCAACACAACTGTCATCAAAGATTTGTTAAATTATACCATGAATTAAGGAACGATCCCAGACTTCACCTTACGAAACAAAGGAAATGTGATAATAATTATGGACAAGGTAGATTATAGTGGAAAAATGAACGTGATATTAGAAGACGGGGAACTTAGGTGCCTCTTAAAAACCCTGATCATATACGCTGAGGAATATTAACCTGTGATGCGTCAATGTATCTTAATGTATGATACCAGACACGCTTAATAATTGGCAAACCAGCATAATTATTTACAAATATTATCTCTCGGTCCATAGCAGGATTCGAAATGCACACTCGACATCAGAGTACACAGTCCTTTAACCAAACACCAGACTTCTGGAGTCTGGCTGTGTGCATAAAGTACTGTGTACTCTGATGTCGAGGTTGCAGGTTCGAATACTGCTGTGAACTGAGAGATAATGTTTGTATACCAGACATATTAAGTAAATTTCCTAAATTTACTTGCAACAGATAAGTCAACTCTAGATATAACTCCAAATTTGCTCCAATTAATCCCACTAAGGCCTAGTTCCTGGGCCTCTCTGTGCCCACATTCTCTCGCGCTACCATAAGCGTTCAGTAAACTAGCGACACAGACGGCAAAGTCTGAATCAGAATCGCAGGCGAGAAAGATACCTCATACCTTACACCTGTAAGGAAGTGCTTCCAAAACTACACACTGAATTAACTACTTACGGCAACCTCAGGCATAACACAGTGATATTAAGTTTTTAATAAACTTTTAAAGGCTTTCGATATTTTTCCTGCTCCCATAGTCCGGTCCTGGGCCAGGTTTGACTGGTGTTTGTCTGCTCAACCAGGCTGTTGATGCTACTGGTCCACTACCTACCTTAATCTGGTTAATCACGCACCAATAAAAAAAAGTGAGCAATAGGTGAACCAAGAGCTAGAGCATCTAGGAAAAGACGTGTGTAAACAAAAGTTGCTAAATTTTGTTAAAAAAACATTTAAGAAAACATTTTTCCTGGTATTGTCTTGCGGGAACAATACTAACATCTGTGTAACACGTGTTAACAAAAACACCTGCATCGTACACTAACATCTGTATAACACATACTAACAAAAACTGAACAAGTACCTCTGACAAGTACAAGATCACCCAGGCTGTGACGGCTATGTGGACCGACTAGCCAGCAGCAGCGACAGACTGGTTGACCAAGCAAGCATCAGACGAGCCTGACTCAAGACCGGGCTGAGCAAGCAGGAAAACTCTTAAACCTCAACAAAGGTATATCAAAGGTATACCATATAAGAGTATACATTTGAAATGCAATATAGTACATAATGACTACAGGTAACATTGTAAGTCATGGACTGGGCCGCGAAGTCGTTGGCCCTCCGAAACACACTCCAGATACATCCTAGGTAATGAAAAAGAGAGGATGTTGAAAGCCAGGATAAGTGCTCTATCAACCAGCTTCAAGGATTTTGTAAAGGAGGATGGTGTCTGGTTCCCTCAATGAGAAAGTGCAATACAAGGAGTTGCCACACCTGCGTGGCTACTGTCAGTCTGATGGTGTGGTGGTAAGTAGTTGCTTGTCACACACCTGCGTGGCTACTGTCAGTCTGATGGTGTGGTGGTAAATAGTTGCTTGTCACACACCTGCGTGGCTACTGTCAGTCTGATGGTGTGGTGGTAAATAGTTGCTTGTCACACACTTGAGTGGATACAGTCAGATGGTGTGGTGGAGAGCAAGAGTAGATGGGTCCAGCTATGTCTGGACTCATCTACTTAGAGGAGCCACAGAAAGAACAGAAGAGGCTATAATGTGGCTGTTAGAGGAGAGCAGAGATGCGTAACACTGATGTGAGAGACCTGGGAGTGAGTATGCCAGAGGACCTCACCTCACCGTACTCTAACAGCTCCGTTCAAGGCAGAAAAAAATGAGGCCTTGGATAATGTGCAGAGAACCTTCGCTTCCCACATAAATTGACTCAAGTACTTAAATTACTGGGAACATTTGAAGTCCCTTGATCTTTACTCTTTGGAACGTAGGGGAGAGGTACATACAGTCTACGGCTGGGAAATTCTAGAAGGACTGGTCCAAAACTTGCTCACACAAATCATTTCCCATGAAAGGGGCTTGCCAGACAGTGCAAAATACTCCCAATGAAAAGAGGGTTACAATAAGTACACTAAGGGAAAATTTAATGAGTATGAAGGGACTAAGACCTATGTCATTCCTTCATACATAAGGGGGATTACCAACAGACTCCCTGGCTGTCTTCAAGAAGGAACTGGACAAATTTCTCAGGCGAGTCCCAAATCAGCCAGGCTGTGGTGTTTATGCTGGACCTCATGATACCAGCACCAATAGTCTTGTTGATCAGGCCATCCACCGGGGTGGAGGCCCTGGTCTAGAACTGGGTCGAAGGGGCGTTAACCCTCAGGTAGATCCCAGCTAGCTTGGTCTTGTGAAACCTAGCAGATACCACTTCTGAAACTAGTGTTCAAGGGATTGTTGGAGATCTGCAGTAGTTCACCATGAGTCAGCGGGCCACCAGCAGCAACAGCTAGATGACCAGGCAAGCACCAGACAAGCCTGGCCCAAGGCCGGGCTCCGAGAGCAGGAAAAAATCTCGAAGCTCATCAAAGGTAGAGTTCATACGGCCAATGTACCACTTACAAAAGTAACTATTGTTACCCTCTGCTTGTATCTGTTGTACAACCTTATAATAGTATATTAATTATCTTCTCGGCGGCCTTAATGATATTTATATCAGTTAAGTTTATATATTTGTTCCATACTTTCAACAATAATATATTATATACTCCTTTATATTTCCTGTGTTAATTTCTCCTTTGTAATGTCTCCCTAATATAAAATATACCGATATCGGACTGAGTACTTTTAAGTGTACAATAAGTGATGGTAGGTAAGTGCAGAATAATTGATGGTAATGTGTAAGTGCTATTACTGCAGTATTAAGTGGAGAACAAGTGTTGGTAGGTGTATAAGTGTACCTGTAGGTTACCTGTAATGGCTTTGGGGGTCAGCGCCCCCGGGGTCCGGTCCTACACCGGACCACTCTTAACTAACACTGAACCTACCTTAACGATTACCTTAATACCACGACCCACGACCTTAAGACCACCATTCACGACCTAACATTACGACCCACGACCTTAACACCATGACCCATGACCTAACACCACAACCCCCAACCTTAACACCACGACTCACGCCCTAACACCACGACCCACGACCTTAAGACCACCATTCACGACCTAACATTACGACCCACGACCTTAACACCATGACCCATGACCTAACACCACGACCCCCAACCTTAACACCACGACTCACGCCCTAACACCACGACCCACGCCCTAACACCACGACCCACGCCCTGACACCAAGACTCACGCCCTATATCGAGGTCCCTGCCGCAACATCATTGACCCTGGGGTAGCCATATACCGTGTAAGGCTTGGCAAGTCACCCGCATTCCTGGGTGTTTTTCTGATGGAGGAAGTTAGAGGGAGGGAGAGGTAGAGTGAGAAATAGGGGTGTGATGGAGGGTGGGAGGTAGAATAGGAATGGGAGGGGAGGATGGTAGAGGGGAGAGAGACAGAGGTAGTAAGGAGTACACTGTACACAGACCACAGAGATAAATCACATTTAACTCTTCACTTGGGTTATCTACTGTATTAGCTAAGCTACGGTGTATGCAATGTAGCCGTTGTAGTGGTAGTAGCAGTCGTAGCAACAGTAGTTGTTGTAGCAGCAGCAGTTACAGTAGCAGCAGTAGTTGTAGTAGTAGTAGCAGCAGTAGCATTAGAAGCAGTTGTAGCAGTAACAGCAGCAGTTATAGTAGTAGCAGTAGTTGTAGTAGCTGCAGAAGTTGTAGCAGCAGCAGTAGCATTAGATGCAGTTGTAGCAGTAACAGCAGCAGTTATAGTAGCAAAATTAACATTAGGAACAGTTGTAGCAGTAGCAGCAGCAGCAGCTATAATAGCAGCAGTTGTTGCAGTAGTAGTACAAGCAGCAGTAGTAGCAGCAGCAGTAACAACATATACAGTAACAGCAGTAGCACTTGTAGCAGCAGTAGTTGTAGTAGTCGTAGCAGCAGTAACATTAGAAGCAGTTGTAGCAGTAGCAGCAACAGTTGTATAAGCAACACACTGTACCCAACGAAGTTAATGTAGCAAGATTTAACATTAACTACACTGTCGTAATTTTCAACGCAGTTAATAACATCTTAGATTCATTACTTTTGAAAGAAGAGCTTAAGTTATTCCCGTCGTGTTCTCACACACGTAAAATACAGACGTGCGTGGTAATTCGTAATTCGTAAAAAAAACACGAATGACACCGTTTTACCGCAAGCCGTGTGATGACTGGAGGGAGATTATATATAATATATAATATATATATATATATATATATATATATATATATATATATATATATATATATATATATATATATGAATGGTCGAACATTTAAAAATATATATCAATATTAAATAGGTCGTTAAAGTATTCGAAATATCTTACAAAATAATAAAAAAAACATTATAGCGTACGACAAGATTTACTTAGATAAGTTAACACGTTATGCAAGTTAGTGAACCACAGAAGAGCAACTCAAGTTAACACCTTATAAGAACATAAGAAAGAAGGAACACTGCAACAGGTCTACTGACCCATGCGGAGCAGGTCCATGTCCCCCCTCGGATTAGCCCAATGACCCACCCAGTCTGGTCACCTCCACTCAAGGAAGGAGCACGGCACCAGACCCAGCAGCACAAGCTAGTCAGGTCGAACTCACACCCACCCACACCCACTCAAGTATTTATCTAACCTATTTTTAAAACTACACAACGTTTTAGCCTGAATAACTGTACTCGGGAGTTTGTTCCACTCATCCGCAACTCTATTACCAAACCAGTACTTTCCTATATCCTTCCTGAATCTGAATTTTTCCAACTTGAAACCTATGTTACAAGTCCTGTCTTGGCTGGAAATTTTCAGCACACTATTTACATCCCCTTTATTTATTCCTGTTTTCCATTTATACACCTCGATCATATCCCCCCTAATTCTACGCCTTTCGAGAGAGTGCAGATTCAGGGCCCTCAGTCTATCCTCATAGGGAAGATTTCTGATACATGGGATCATCTTTGTCATCCTCCTCTGTACGTTTTCCAGAGCATTTATATCCATTCTGTAATACGGTGACCAAAACTGAACAGCATAGTCTAAATGAGGCCTAACCAAGGATATATAGAGTTGAAGAACAACCTGAGGACTTCTATTATTTATACTTCTAGATATGAAGCCAAGAATTCTGTTAGCTTTATTGCAAACACTAATGTACTGTTGTCTTGGTTTTAGATTACTGCTAACTAGAACTCCTAAATCCTTTTCGCAATCGGTAGTATTAAGATCTACATTATTTAGTTTATATGTGGCATGGTTATTTACCTGTCCAACATTTAGAACTTTGCATCTGTCAATATTAATCTGCATCTGCCACTTCTCCGACCACTGCATCAGTCTATTCAAATCATCCTGGAGTGCTCTAGTGTCCTCATCAGAATGAATTGGACGGCCTATTTTGGTGTCATCAGCAAATTTGCTATGTCGCTATTTATTCCCTCATCTATGTCGTTTATGTAAATTGTGAACAACAACGGGCCCAACACTGACCCCTGAGGAACACTGCTTGTGACGTGCCCCCATTCTGATTTCTCCCCATTTATGCAAACTCTCTGCTGCCTATTTGTCAGCCATGCCTCTGCCCAGGAAAAAATTTCTCCTCCTATTCCGTGTGCCTTTAAGTTTCCTCAATAGCCTCTGGTGTGGAACTTTATCGAAAGCCTTACTGAAGTCCATATACACAATATCATATTCATTACCATGATCTACCTCCTCAAACACCTCAGTGAAAAAAGTTAGTAAATTCGTAAGACAGGAACGCCCCTTTGTAAAACTGTGTTGAGATTCATTAATCAATCTGTGCCTGTCAAGATGGCTACGAATTGCTTCGGCAATTATTGATTCCATAAATTTTCCCACTATGGAGGTAAGGCTTATTGGTCTATAGTTCGAAGCCAAGGACCTGTCACCTGCCTTGTAAATAGGTATTACATTTGCCATTTTCCACTTATCAGGCACTATGCCAGTTTGTAGTGATATGTTAAAAAGATTAGCCAAAGGTATGCTAAGTTCCTCTTTACATTCCTTTAACACCCTTGCAAACAGTTCATCAGGGTCTGGGGATCTGTTGGGTTTTAGTTTCTCTATTTGTCTGAGGACCATGTCACTAGCTACCGCAATCGTGCATAGTTTATTATCATCCTGTTCTACATAATCTATTATTTCAGGAATATCGCTAGTATTTTCCTGGGTGAAAACTGAGAGGAAGTAGGTATTTAGAATTTCACACATATTCTTATCACTGTCAGTGATCTGACCAGAGTTACTCTTAAGTGGGCCAATCTTGTCCCTAATCTTACTTCTTTATACTTGAAAGAACCCTTTTGGGTTAGTCTTTGAATCCCTTGCGACCTTAGCCTCATAATCCCTTTTTGCTTTTCTTATTCCTTTCTTTATTTCTCTCTTTAATTGAATATATTGATTTCTTAACTGCCCATCCCCTCTTTTGATACGCCTATATATGCCTCTCTTTTGATCAATGAGATGTTTTAATCTATTGTTCATCCATTTGGGATCATTTTTGTTAGATCTAATTTCCCTACTCGGAACAAAAGTTGTCTGGGCAGATAGAACTATGCTCTGAAAAGCGTCATATTGGCAACCAACATCACCTACCTGACCCATAGTTAGGACATCCCAATCTAGACCACACAGGTAATTTTTCAGTCCCATGAAGTCGGCCAAGCGAAAATCTGGGACAGAGATTTGATTGCAGTTATCTGGGTAATTCCATGATATATTGAAACTAAGTGATTTGTGATCACTTTCCCCAAGCTCATCATTAACCTCAAGATTATTAATTAGTGAATCTTTGTTGGCAAGAACCAAGTCAAGCAGATTGTTTCCTCTAGTTGGTTCTGTCACAACCTGTTCTAAAAAGCAATCCTGAACCGTATCAAGAAAGTCACTAGACTCAAGATTTCCTGTCATATTGTTCCAACCAGTGTGTCTAAAGTTAAAATCTCCCATTATCACAACATTTTCATATCTAGATGTCTTATGAATTTCGTCCCATAACATCTTACTGCACTCCCTATCAAGGTTTGGGGGCCTATAAATCACACCCAAAATTAATTTGTCACGACCTTCGAGAAACTGTAGCCAAACAGATTCTGTGTTCGATGTTTCTAATCTTATATCATGTCTAAGGCAACGGTTTAAATTATCTCTGACATACATCGCCACACCACCACCCTTCCTGTTGACCCTATCAGTGTGGAATAGTTTATAATCCTGTATGTTGCATTCAGAAGGCATTTCTCTATCTTTCAGGTTGAACCAGGTCTCTGTTATACCAATAATATCTATATTACCTACACTTGCAAGCAATTTTAGCTCATCTATCTTATATCTTAGACTCCTACTATTTGTATAGTAAACCTTAAGGGAGCTAGTCACTCGTTGCCCTCTACTATCTCTCTTTGTTGATTAATTGATTTGCCATTACTAGCAGCTTTATTTTGAATATTGTCTTTTAAACATATCCCTGAGGTATCCCGGTAATAACTGCTGTTTTTAACCCTAATGCTGCAGCCTGATTGTTTCCCACAAACACCCATACTTCTATAATCTATCAGTTTAAATTCCTAGACAAGTCATCAATTACCCTCTCAATCGAATTGGCTAATGCAGCCACTCCATCCCCAGAGAGATGAACCCCATCCCTTACATACATATCACGTTTGCCAAAGAACAGGTCCCAGTTATCAATGAATGGGATTGCAAGTTCCTTGCAGTACCTGTCTAGCCAGCAATTTATACCAATTGCCCTAGACATCCATTCATTGCCCACTCCCTTACTAGGCAAGATGCTACATATGACTGGTATCCCTCCCTTAGACCTGACTACTACTATGGCTGACCTGTACTTATCCAGCAGCTCCTCTCTCCTGCCCTTCCCAATGTCATTACCCCCAGCACTAAGATAATGGGCTTGTTCCCATTACCTGCCATAATATTATCCAACCTGCTGACTATGTCACCAACACCAGCTCCAGGAAGGCACACTGTCTGACCTTTCTGTCTCTGTTACAAAATGCACGGTCCATATATCTTACCTGAGAATCGTCTACTATTAAAGTTAGTGAACCACAGAAGAGCAACTCAAATTAATTGAGACACATGTGTAACATCTGGGTATCTTTATTGTAGACGTTTCGCCATCCAGTGGCTTTATCAATACAAATTCCAGGACATAACTTGAAGACAGGAGAACTATGTACAGAAGATGAGGTAATCAGTCCCTCAACCTAGCAGTAGGTGCGAGGAGCACCGTAGTCGTGCTCTTCGCACCTACTGCTAGGTTGAGGGACTGATTACCTCATCTTCTGTACATAGTTCTCCTGTCTTCAAGTTATGTCCTGGAATTTGTATTGATAAAGCCACTGGATGGCGAAACGTCTACAATAAAGATACCCAGATGTTACACATGTGTCTCAATTTCATCTTGTCGGTATTGTATACCATTCTTGTACAGCTGAAATTAACTTACCACGACGTTTCGGTCCAACCTGGACCATTTACAAAGTCACAGTGTGACTGTAAATGGTACAAGTGGGACCGAAACCTCGTCGTAAGGTCCCTCCCTCCGATGTATACCTGGAGAGGGTTTGGGGGGTCAACGCCCCCCCCGCGGCTCGTTGTGTGACCAGGTTAAGTGTGTATAAAATAGGATAATCTAAGGTAAGCTATATAATGCGAGTCCAGCGTCAGTCTTGTGAAAGTAAGAAAACTACAAGGGCGTAAAACACACAGTAATGTTTGTGAAAGAGTGGAAGTGTTACTGGCGTAAATATGATAATGAAATCTTGGATTTCATGGAAATGCTGCTTAATATTAATACACTTTTATCCGTGTGGAGCCGCCGCTACAAAAGGTTTGTGGACACGCCAGACACGGCTGGAGGACACGCGCCTGGAGGACACGCGCCTGGAGGACACCTTTTTGAACTCAAAAGAAAGGAGACATGGTGACTCACGCACGCACGCACACACACACACACACACACACATAACAAGGACGCTGTAACAAGGGGTCACAGCTGGAAGTTGAAAACTCAGATGAATTACGGGGATGTTAGGAGGCATTTCTTCAGTCATAGAGTTGTCAAGAAGTGGAACAATATGGATAACGATGTAGTGGAGGCAGGATCCATACATAACTTTAAGAAGAGGTATGATAAAGCTCATGGTGCAGGGAGAGTGACCTAGTAACGACCAGTGAAGCGGCGGGGCCGGGAGCTGTGAATCGACCCCTGCAACCACAACTAGGTGAGTACATACACACACACACACAGTAACTGCATTGAGAGAGGCTGGTGTTTAACAAGTACGTACCCCTCAAGACATGTGAGAACGGCGCATGCGTATTAATGAACATATCTGAATGGTAACCACCACCACTGACGTAACTAGTGTAAACCCCCTGCATCTGTGTCACTGTTATAACACAAACACTGTGTAGAACACCTATGTCACACCTATAGTAGAAACAGTGTATAGAACACAGCTGTGTGGTCAAGATTGTTCTGTTTTGTAACCAGGCAAATTATAGCGTGTGTGGGTGAAGAGAAAGAGCGAGCGAGAGAGAGAGAGAGAGAAAAAAAAAAAACGTAGTCAGGCTTCCTCATCTAGGACCAGGGACCAGCAACCAGGGTCCAGCAACCAGGGTCCAGCAACCAGGGACCAGCAACCAGGGACCAGCAACCAGGGTCCAGCAACCAGGGTCCAGCAACCAGGTCCAGCAACCAGAGTCCAGCAACCAGGGACCAGCAACCAGGATCCAGCAACCAGGGACCAGGAACCAAGGAGTGGAGAGGAAGTAGTGACCCCCATCCCCCAGGAACCCCAACAATCAGCCACAGATAGGCTAACAGATAGTTAAATAGCCACTCAAACTTCATGCCACAGCTAACGAGTCAAAGTCAAGCTAACTAAGTCTGAGACATCCTAGCTCAATAAAGCTATCAACAACACATAAGCTAACAGGTAATCTTTGCCTCTTGTAAACATCATGTCACAGCTAATGGTTCGTAAAGCTAAGCCTAGCTTCAACAGAACTCTCTCAACATTACGTTAGCTTCCACGAGGTTAGGCTGCTAGCCACGGTACGGGTGGGGTTTGAATTCGAGGCTGCCAGCTTATTTTTAGCGTTCAATTGTAAATTTAACGGTTAAAAATTATTTTTCCTAAATTTACATAATGACTTTCTTTAGTAGCGAATCTTCAGGAAATTACCGATTATTGCCCTACCATTATTATTATTATTATTATTATTATTATTATTATTATTATTAATTATAGTGCTATTATTATATTAGTGGAATTAACTGGTGTTATTATAATTATATTTGTGCTATTAAACTGGTTCTTAATTATTATTATTATTGGAGGTTAGTGTTGAATAATGCTACTAGGAGACTACAGTAATGAAAGTGTGTTTAGCGTGTGGAGACTACAGTAATGGAAGTGTGTTTAGCGTGTGGAGACTACAGTAATGGAAGTGTGTTTAGCGTGTGGAGACTACAGTAATGGAAGTGTGTTTAGCGTGTGGAGACTACAGTAATGGAAGTGTGTTTAGCGTGTGGAGACTACAGTAATGGTAGTGTGTTTAGCGTGTGGAGACTACAGTAATGGTAGTGTGTTTAGCGTGTGGAGACTACAGTAATGGTAGTGTGTTTAGCGTGTGGAGACTACAGTAATGGTAGTGTGTTTAGCGTGTGGAGACTACAGTAATGGTAGTGTGTTTAGCGTGTGGAGACTACAGTAATGGAAGTGTGTTTAGCGTGTGGAGACTACAGTAATGGTAGTGTGTTTAGCGTGTGGAGACTACAGTAATGGTAGTGTGTTTAGCGTGTGGAGACTACAGTAATGGTAGTGTGTTTAGCGTGTGGAGACTACAGTAATGGAAGTGTGTTTAGCGTGTGGAGACTACAGTAATGGTAGTGTGTTTAGCGTGTGGAGACTACAGTAATGGAAGTGTGTTTAGCGTGTGGAGACTACAGTAATGGAAGTGTGTTTAGCGTGTGGAGACTACAGTAATGGTAGTGTGTTTAGCGTGTGGAGACTACAGTAATGGTAGTGTGTTTAGCGTGTGGAGACTACAGTAATGGTAGTGTGTTTAGCGTGTGGAGACTACAGTAATGGTAGTGTGTTTAGCGTGTGGAGACTACAGTAATGGTAGTGTGTTTAGCGTGTGCAGACTACAAAACAATGGTTGTGGGTAATTGTATTAATGTGTGGTTGTGGTGAGAAGTAAAGTGTGGTGGAAACGCCACTCAAGTGCCTTCATTACTAACACTTGGTTGGCACCAAGTGTTGCAGCTGTTCCACGTCAGGGTGGGTGGGTGAGGGCTTGTAGTGACGTCGGGGTGGGTGCTTGTGACGTCAGGGTAGATGAGTGAGGGATTGTAATGACGTCAGGGTGGGTGGGTGAGGGATTGTAGTGGGATCAGGATGGATGGATGAGGGATTGTAGTGACGTCAGGGTGGGTGGGTGTTCGTGACGCCAGCGTGGGTGAGGGCTTGTTGTGACGAACAGGGTGGGTGTGCGATGTAACGTCAAGGTAGATTGGTGAGGGATTGTAGTGACGTCAGGGTGAGTGGGTGAGGGCTTGTAGTGACGTCAGGGTGGGGTGGGTGAGGGTTTGTAGTGACGTTTGGGTGGGTGGGCGAGGGCTTGTAGTGACGTTAGGGTGGGTGGGGGCTTGTGACGTCAGGGTGGGTGGGGGCTTGTAGTGACGTTATGGTGGGTGGGGGCTTGTGACGTCAGGGTGGGTGGGGGCTTGTGACGTTAGGGTGGGTAGGGGCTTGTGACGTCAGGGTGGGTGGGGGGTTGTGACGTCAGGGTGGGTGGGGGCTTGTGACGTCAGGGTGGATGGGGCTTGTAGTGACGTCAGGGTGGGTGGGGGCTTGTGACGTCAGGGTGGGTGGGGGCTTGTGACGTCAGGGTGGGGGCTTGTAGTGACGTCAGGGAGGGTGGGGCTTGTGACGTCAGGGTGGGTGGGGGTTTGTAGTGACGTCAGGGTGGGTGGGGGCTTGTGACGTCAGGGTGGGTCTGGGCTTGCAGTGACGTCAGGGTGGGTGGGGGCTTGTAGTGACGTCAGGGTGGGTGGGGGCTTGTAGTGACGTCAGGGTGGGTGGGGGCTTGTAGCGACGTCAGGGTGGGTGGGGGCTTGTAGTGACGGCAGGGTGGGTGGGGGCTTGTAGTGAGATCAGGGTGGGTGGGGGCTTGTAGTGACGTCAGGGTGGGGGCTTGTAGTGACGTCAGGGTGGGTGGGGGTTTGTAGTGACGTCAGGGTGGGTGGGGGCTTGCAGTGACGTCAGGGTGGGTGGGGGCTTGTAGTGACGTCAAGGTGGGTGGGGCTTGTAGTGAGGTCAGGGTGGGTGGGGGCTTGTAGTGGCGTCAGGGTGGGTGGGGCTTGTAGTGGCGTCAGGGTGGGTGGGGCTTGTAGTGACGTCAGGGTGGGTGGGGGCTTGTAGTGACGTCAGGGTGGGTGGGGGCTTGTAGTGACATCAGGGTGGGTGGGGGCTTGTAGTGACATCAGGGTGGGTGGGGGCTTGTAGTGACGTCAGGGTGGGGCTTGTAGTGACGTCAGGGTGGGTCTTGTAGTGACGTCAGGGTGGGTGGGGGCTTGTAATGACGTCAGGGTGGGTGGGGGCTTGTAGTGACATCAGGGTGGGTGGGGGCTTGTAGTGACGTCAGGGTGGGTGGGGGCTTGTAGTGACATCAGGGTGGGTGGGGGCTTGTAGTGAGATCAGGGTGGGTGGGGGCTTGTAGTGACAGGGTGGGTGGGGGCTTGTAGTGACGTCAGGGTGGGTGGGGGCTTGTAGTGACGTCAGGGTGGGTGGGGGCTTGTAGTGACGTCAGGGTGGGGCTTGTAGTGACGTCAGGGTGGGTGGGGGCTTGTAGTGACGTCAGGGTGGGTGGGGGCTTGTAGTGACGTCAGGGTGGGGCTTGTAGTGACGTCAGGGTGGGTGGGGGCTTGTAGTGACGTCAGGGTGGGTGGGGGCTTGTTGTGACATCCGGGGGGGTGGGGGCTTGTAGTGACGTCAGGGTGGGTGGGGGCTTGTAGTGACGTCAGGGTGGGTGGGGGCTTGTAGTGACGTCAGGGTGGGTGGGGGCTTGTAGTGACATCAGGGTGGGTGGGGGCTTGTAGTGACTTCAGGGTGGGTGGGGGCTTGTAGTGACGTCAGGGTGGGTGGGGGCTTGTAGTGACGTCAGGGTGGGTGGGGGCTGGTTGTGACGTCTGGGGGGGTGGGGGCTTGTAGTGGCGTCAGGGTGGGTGGGGGCTTGTAGTGACGTCAGGGTGGGTGGGGGCTTGTTGTGACTTCTGGGTGGGTGGGGGCTTGTAGTGACGTCAGGGTGGGTGGGGGCTTGTAGTGACGTCAGGGTGGGTGGGGGCTTGTAGTGACGTCAGGGTGGGTGGGGGCTTGTAGTGTCGTCAGGGTGGGTGGGGGCTTGTAGTGACGTCAGGGTGGGTGGGGGCTTGTAGTGACGTCAGGGTGGGTGGGGGCTTGTAGTGACGTCAGGGTGGGTGGGGGCTTGTAGTGACATCAGGGTGGGTGGGGGCTTGTAGTGAGATCAGGGTGGGTGGGGGCTTGTAGTGACAGGGTGGGTGGGGGCTTGTAGTGACGTCAGGGTGGGTGGGGGCTTGTAGTGACGTCAGGGTGGGTGGGGGCTTGTAGTGACGTCAGGGTGGGGCTTGTAGTGACGTCAGGGTGGGTGGGGGCTTGTAGTGACGTCAGGGTGGGTGGGGGCTTGTAGTGACGTCAGGGTGGGTGGGGGCTTGTAGTGACGTCAGGGTGGGGCTTGTAGTGACGTCAGGGTGGGTGGGGGCTTGTAGTGACGTCAGGGTGGGGCTTGTAGTGACGTCAGGGTGGGTGGGGGCTTGTAGTGACGTCAGGGTGGGTGGGGGCTTGTAGTGACGTCAGGGTGGGGCTTGTAGTGACGTCAGGGTGGGTGGGGGCTTGTAGTGACTTCAGGGTGGGTGGGGGCTTGTAGTGACATCAGGGTGGGGCTTGTAGTGACGTCAGGGTGGGGCTTGTAGTGACGTCAGGGTGGGTGGGGGCTTGTAGTGACATCAGGGTGGGTGGGGGCTTGTAGTGACATCAGGGTGGGTGGGGGCTTGTAGTGACATCAGGGTGGGTGGGGGCTTGTAGTGACGTCAGGGTGGGTGGGGGCTTGTAGTGACGTCAGGGTGGGTGGGGGCTTGTAGTGACGTCAGGGTGGGTGGGGGCTTGTAGTGACGTCAGGGTGGGTGGGGGCTTGTAGTGACGTCAGGGGGGGTGGGGGCTTGTAGTGACGTCAGGGTGGGTGGGGGCTTGTAGTGACGTCAGGGTGGGTGGGGGCTTGTAGTGACGTCAGGGTGGGTGGGGGCTTGTAGTGACGTCAGGGTGGGTGGGGGCTTGTAGTGACGGCTGAGGGACTGACCACCTCAAAACTACGTCTTCGAGGATGATGGACTGATTATATCATCTTTACATCTCTACTGCTTCTCCTGCTGCCTCTGTACTAGACTGAAGAAGTACGTTTCGGAATAGATACCTAACTGCTGCACATGTGTCTTACCTATACCTAACTGCTGCACATGTGTCTTACCTATACCTAATTGCTGCACACGCGTCTTACCTATACCTCACTGCTGCACATGTGTCTTACCTATACCTAACTGCTGCACATGTGTCTTACCTATACCTAACTGCTGCACATGTGTCTTACCTATACCTAACTGCTGCACATGTGTCTTACCTATACCTAACTGCTGCACATGTGTCTTACCTATACCTAATTGCTGCACATGTGTCTTACCTATACCTAACTGCTGCACATGTGTCTTACCTATACCTAATTGCTGCACATGTGTCTTACCTATACCTAACTGCTGCACATGTGTCTTACCTATACCTAACTGCTGCACATGTGTCTTACCTATACCTAACTGATGCACATGTGTCTTACCTATACCTAACTGCTGCACATGTGTCTTACCTATACCTAACTGCTGCACATGTGTCTTACCTATACCTAACTGCTGCACATGTGTCTTACCTATACCTAACTGCTGCACATGTGTCTTACCTATACCTAACTGCTGCACATGTGTCTTACCTATACCTAACTGCTGCACATGTGTCTTACCTATACCTAACTGCTGCACATGTGTCTTACCTATACCTAACTGCTGCACATGTGTCTTACCTATACCTAACTGCTGCACATGTGTCTTACCTATACCTAACTGCTGCACATGTGTCTTACCTATACCTTACTGCTGCACATGTGTCTTACCTATACCTAACTGCTGCACATGTGTCTTACCTATACCTAACTGCTGCACATGTGTCTTACCTATACCTAACTGCTGCACATGTGTCTTACCTATACCTAACTGCTGCACATGTGTCTTACCTATACCTAACTGCTGCACATGTGTCTTACCTATACCTAACTGCTGCACACGCGTCTTACCTATACCTCACTGCTGCACATGTGTCTTACCTATACCTAACTGCTGCACATGTGTCTTACCTATACCTAACTGCTGCACATGTGTCTTACCTATACCTAACTGCTGCACATGTGTTTTACCTATACCTAACTGCTGCACATGTGTCTTACCTATACCTAACTGCTGCACATGTGTCTTACCTATACCTAACTGCTGCACACGTGTCTTACCTATACCTAACTGCTGCACATGTGTCTTACCTATACCTAACTGCTGCACACGTGTCTTACCTATACCTAACTGCTGCACACGTGTCTTACCTATACCTAACTGCTGCACATGTGTCTTACCTATACCTAACTGCTGCACATGTGTCTTACCTATTTGCTTGTAGTAATGTCTACGTAACTGAATAATGTTCCGAGGCCTGGTCATGGACCGAGCCGCGGGGGGCGTTGACCCCCCGGAACACCCTCCAGGTACACTCCAAGGTCAACGACCCCACGGAGAGGTCTATGACCACACCTCCCGGTAGATCAAGACCTGATCAACCAGGCTGTTAGTGATGGCCTCGCGCAGTTCAACGTACGAACCACAGCCCGACAATTTATGGGCTATCACTCCATGATCACATCTGTCGAAAGCTTTAGAAAAAACACAGTAAACCACATCTGAGTTTTGGTTTTCTTGTGAAATCTCAGTACCAGTGTCAGCGTGACTCTGTAAATGGACCAAGTCTGACCGAAACGTCGTCGCAAGCTAGCCTCTCCTACATACGGGTTATTTTTGTAGTGTTCCGGTCAACGTTATGCTTTCATGTTCTTTAACGATAAGTTGGCGTCTCAGTGCTCTTACGATGCGTCATGTTAGGGACTGATGGTGTGTAAACTTGTACCATACTCTCACTTGCTTCCTTCGGCAACACACCTTCATTCTGTACCATTTTAAGTCTCTGGTATTATTACATCCTCTGGTACTATTACAGCCTCTGGTATTATTACATCCTCTGGTACTATTACAGCCTCTGGTACTATTACAGCCTCTGGTATTATTAAAGTCTCTGGTATTACATCCTCTGGTACCATTACAGCCTCTGGTATTATTACAGCCTCTAGTATTATTACAGCCTCTGGTATCATTACAGCCTCTGGTATTATTAAAGTCTCTGGTATTACATCATCTGGTACCATTACAGCCTCTGGTATTATTACAGCCTCTGGTATTATTACAGCCTCTGGTATTATTAAAGTCTCTGGTATTACATCCTCTGGTACCATTACAGCCTCTGGTATTATTACAGCCTCTAGTATTATTACAGCCTCTGGTATCATTACAGCCTCTGGTATTATTAAAGTCTCTGGTATTACATCCTCTGGTACCATTACAGCCTCTGGTATTATTACAGCCTCTGGTATTATTACAGCCTCTGGTATTACATCCTCTGGTACCATTACAGCCTCTGGTATTATTACAGCCTCTGGTATTATTACAGCCTCTGGTATTATTACAGCCTCTGGTATTATTAAAGTCTCTGGTATTACATCCTCTGGTACCATTACAGCCTCTGGTATTATTACAGCCTCTGGTATTATTACAGCCTCTGGTATTATTAAAGTCTCTGGTATTACATCCTCTGGTACCATTACATCCTCTGGTATTATTACAGCCTCTGGTATTATTACAGCCTCTGGTACTATTACAGCCTCTGGTACTATTACAGCCTCTGGTACTATTACAGCCTCTGGTACTATTACAGCCTCTGGTATTATTAAAGTCTCTGGTATTACATCCTCTGGTACCATTACAGCCTCTGGTATTATTACAGCCTCTGGTATTATTACAGCCTCTGGTATTATTAAAGTCTCTGGTATTACATCCTCTGGTACCATTACATCCTCTGGTATTATTACAGCCTCTGGTATTATTACAGCCTCTGGTACTATTACAGCCTCTGGTACTATTACAGCCTCTGGTATTATTACAGCCTCTGGTACCATTACAGCCTCTGGTATTATTACAGCCTCTGGTATTACATCCTCTGGTACCATTACAGCCTCTGGTATTATTACAGCCTCTGGTATTATTACAGCCTCTGGTATTATTAAAGTCTCTGGTATTATTAAAGTCTCTGGTATTACATCCTCTGGTACCATTACATCCTCTGGTATTATTACAGCCTCTGGTATTATTACAGCCTCTGGTATTATTACAGCCTCTGGTATTATTAAAGTCTCTGGTATTACATCCTCTGGTACCATTACATCCTCTGGTATTATTACAGCCTCTGGTATTATTACAGCCTCTGGTACTATTACAGCCTCTGGTACTATTACAGCCTCTGGTATTATTACAGCCTCTGGTACCATTACAGCCTCTGGTATTATTACAGCCTCTGGTATTACATCCTCTGGTACCATTACATCCTCTGGTACCATTACAGCCTCTGGTACTATTACAGCCTCTGGTATTATTACAGCCTCTGGTACCATTACAGCCTCTGGTATTATTACAGCCTCTGGTATTATTACAGCCTCTGGTATTACATCCTCTGGTACCATTACAGCCTCTGGTATTATTACAGCCTCTGGTATTATTACAGCCTCTGGTATTATTACAGCCTCTGGTATTATTAAAGTCTCTGGTATTACATCCTCTGGTACCATTACAGCCTCTGGTATTATTACAGCCTCTGGTATCATTACAGCCTCTGGTATTATTAAAGTCTCTGGTATTACATCCTCTGGTACCATTACAGCCTCTGGTATTATTACAGCCTCTGGTATTATTACAGCCTCTGGTATTATTACATCCTCTGGTACTATTACAGCCTCTGGTACTATTACAGCCTCTGGTACTATTACAGCCTCTGGTACTATTACAGCCTCTGGTATTATTACAGCCTCTGGTATTATTACAGCTTCTGGTACTATTACAGCCTCTGGTACTATTACAGCCTCTGGTATTATTACATCCTCTGGTACTATTACAGCCTCTGGTATTATTACATCCTCTGGTACTATTACAGCCTCTGGTACTATTACAGCCTCTGGTACTATTACAGCCTCTGGTATTATTACAGCCTCTGGTACTATTACAGCCTCTGGTATTATTACAGCCTCTGGTATTATTACATCCTCTGGTACTATTACAGCCTCTGGTATTATTACAGCCTCTGGTATTATTACAGCCTCTGGTACTATTACAGCCTCTGGTACTATTACAGCCTCTGGTATTATTACAGCCTCTGGTACCATTACATCCTCTGGTATTATTACAGCCTCTGGTATTATTACATCCTCTGGTACTATTACAGCCTCTGGTATTATTACAGCCTCTGGTACTATTACAGCCTCTGGTATTATTACAGCCTCTGGTATTATTACATCCTCTGGTACTATTACAGCCTCTGGTATTATTACAGCCTCTGGTATTATTACAGCCTCTGGTACTATTACAGCCTCTGGTACTATTACATCCTCTGGTATTATTACAGCCTCTGGTATTATTGCATCCTCTGGTACTATTACAGCCTCTGGTATTATTACAGCCTCTGGTACTATTACATCCTCTGGTATTATTACAGCCTCTGGTATTATTACATCCTCTGGTACTATTACAGCCTCTGGTATTATTACAGCCTCTGGTATTATTACAGCCTCTGGTATTATTACAGCCTCTGGTATTATTACAGCCTCTGGTATTATTACAGCCTCTGGTATTATTAAAGTCTCTGGTATTATTACATCCTCTGGTACTATTACAGCCTCTGGTATTATTAAAGTCTCTGGTATTATTACATCCTCTGGTATTATTACAGCCTCTGGTATTATTACAGCCTCTGGTATTATTAAAGTCTCTGGTATTATTACATCCTCTGGTACTATTACAGCCTCTGGTATTATTACAGCCTCTGGTATTATTAAAGTCTCTGGTATTATTACATCCTCTGGTACTATTACAGCCTCTGGTATTATTACAGCCTCTGGTATTATTAAAGTCTCTGGTATTATTACATCCTCTGGTATTATTACAGCCTCTGGTATTATTAAAGTCTCTGGTATTATTACATTCTGTGGTATTATTACAGCCTCTGGTATTATTACAGCCTCTGGTATTATTAGTCTCTGGTATTATTACATCCTCTGGTACTATTACAGCCTCTGGTACTATTACAGCCTCTGGTATTATTACAGCCTTCTGGTATTATTACAGCCTCTGGTATTATTACAGCCTCTGGTATTATTACAGCCTCTGGTATTATTAGTCTCTGGTATTATTACATCCTCTGGTACTATTACATCCTCTGGTACTATTACAGCCTCTGGTACTATTACAGCCTCTGGTACTATTACAGCCTCTGGTACTATTACAGCCTCTGGTACTATTACAGCCTCTGGTATTATTACAGCCTTCTGGTATTATTAAAGTCTCTGGTATTTCAGCTGACTCTAAGCTCCTCCTCCTTCAAACAATACTGAGTGTTCGTGTTAATGGCTACTTTGTATCCCTTTACAAACAAAACTCCAGGGTTTAAACCCAGGTGGCGCTGCGTGAATGGACAGGTTGTCTCCTTCCCCGACGTTTGAAGCATCTGTGCTCAAGATTAAATTACCTGGGTTTTCAATTCTGGTTGACTCCATGGGATCACTGAACACTGATTCGTGTTTTTTTTTCAGGATTTCGCTCACCTGGTTGTCATCAGTGTGTGTGTGTGTGTGTGTGTGTGTGTGTGTGTGTGTGTGTGTGTGTGTGTGTGTGTGTGTGTGTGTGTGTGTGTGTGTGTGTGTGTGTGTGTGTGTGTGTATGTGTGTGTGTGTGTGTGTGTGTGTGTGTGTGTGTGTGTGTGTGTGTGTGTGTGTGTGTGTGTGTGTGTGTGTATGTGTGTGTGTGTGTGTGTGTATGTGTGTGTGTGTGTGTGTGTATGTGTGTGTGTGTGTGTGTGTGTGTGTGTGTGTGTGTGTGTGTGTGTGTGTGTGTGTGTGTGTGTGTGTGTGTGTGTGTGTGTGTGTGTGTCTTTAATTAGATGACCAGAACTTCAAGAGATTTTTGACTTGATTAGCTACCTGAAACAAATATTTGGAGTGGTGAAACTGTCGCTTCAACTGCCCCCTTCCCTCTTCCCCCTCCTCCCCACTCCATATTCCTCCTCCTCCCCGCTCAATATCCCTTCCTGCCCACTCAGTATCACCCTCTCTCCACTCAACATCCCCTCTTCCCCACACAATACCCCCCATTCCCCACTTCCTTACTCAACATCTTCCTCTTCTTCCCACTCAATGTTTCCCTATATGCCTCTCCCCTCCTCCGTCTCACCCCCTTCCCCTAACAATCCCTCCTCTACCTGTACGTCTCCCCTTCACCCTCACTCTTTTTAAGTCTTCAAGCCCAGGCTGACAGATTTCATTACCTAATGTATAAAGCCCATCCTGTGTGATGGAAAACGACAGGGAAACAGATAACCTTTGTCCTCACAAACTATCACAGAGAATGTGGTAACTGCACACTGCTGGTGTACCTAAATTCACTATGTAAAAAAAGAAGGTTGAGGAATTCGACACGTGTACAACACTTGGGTATCTTTATTGTGGAAACATTTCACCAACGTGTTTCTTCCTCAGTCCAATACAGAGAGGAATGGTTGGAGATCAGAAGTAGTAAAAAACAGAAGGAGTTTGAAGTAATCAGTCCCTCAGCCTGGAGTCGATGTGTTGTGTCCACCAGTCTTGATCGTGTACAGTTGATGGGACTGTAAGCGTTCGTAGTAGTTTAGTTGCCTGAGTGTAGAGGAGCAGTGAAAGTTGTATGTACGTTCTCTGGATCATCAATCTCACCTGCCTTGAAGGAAGCTGTCAGTATACAGCAGCACTCCAGCTTGGAGACAACATTCGACCTGAAGACTATTGATGGGATGATACTAAAATTGTTACCGATATTGATACTCAGTTTTAGGTCAAATACCAATACCATCAAAATTTGCCAATATCCACCGATACTGTGACATGTTCCTAATGAAGACTATTATCATTAGTTCTGTATCTCTCGTCTTGAAAGTTCTAGTTATTCAGGTGCCAGATCAATCAGGCTGTGATGGATATGTGGGCCTGGATGACCAAACAAACATCAGACGAGCCTGGCCCATGGCCGGCTCCGAGAGTAGCAAGACTCGAAACTCGCGGCAGCAATGACAACATTATTTTGATCCTTGTATGTGAGACCTATCATCATTACTCCCAAGTTCCATATATGGAACTTTCGCTCTATTCAATGAAGAGTTTGTACTATACTCCACATCAGTATTTTCTCCATTCTTAGAGAGCAGAGCAAGTGAAACTTGTTCACATTAAACATGATGGTGTTATCTGAGGTCCACTGGAAGACTTATTTACATCCGCTGGAAGATTCACTGTCTTCAGCAGCGGATGTCACTCTTACAGAGATAACGGTGTTATCACCAAAGGATGTTACTGTACTATGATTTGTCTTTGGTTATGTTGGATATGAGAATGAGAAACAGATGTGGGGAGAGTACTGTGCCTTGAGGAACAGGTTTTCACTAAGGTAGCCTCTGACTTCACTCTGTTGCTACTGATGCCTCTTTTCTATTCGTTAAGTTAAATCTCCATCTGCCCACTTTTCTTGTTATTCTTTGTGCACGCATTTAGTGCGCTATCACACCATGGTCGCAACTGTCGAAGACTTATGCAAAATCAGTGTAGGCTACATCAGTACTTAGGCTTTCTTCTAGTGCTTCCAGAACTATGTGGTGTTAGCCAAGTAACTGTGAAAGGCTACATCAGTACTTAGGCTTTCTTCTAGTGCTTCCAGAACCATGTGGTGTTAGCCAAGTAACTGTGAAAGGCTACATCAGTACTTAGGCTTTCTTCTAGTGCTTCCAGAACCATGTGGTGTTAGCCAAGTAACTGTGAAAGGCAGGAGCGACCTGGATATACGTTTGATGAATTCTGAGGTTTTTCTTTTTTACTCATCTGGTGCTGTCCTGGTCACTCAGGCTGCTGCTGCTGGCCTGCGGCCCCACATATCCATCACAGCCTGTTGATCTGGCACCTGGTGAAGATACTTGTCCAGTTTCCTCATAATACTTCTACACTTGTCCCAGCAGTGTTTCTTGTATCTTCTGGAGCCCTGGATTATGCAACTACTGCAATACCATTTGAATGGCAATCTAGCTTTTAGGATCCTTCGAGATATACCTATTGATGGGTTTCGAGATTTTTCCCTATTCTCGCAGCTCGGTCCTGGGCCAGGCTTGTCTGGTGCTTGCCTGGCAAAACAGGCTGTTAGTGCTGGTGGCCCACTGACTCACATATTCACCCGATATTTGGCTGAGGAAATCGTCGAGTTTCCTCTTGTTCCAGCAGTGTTTCTGATATCTTTTGATAAGATATCAAACCAGTTTGGATGTTGATACTATATTCTCTTACTGTGCCCACGGCGCCCCTGCCTTTCACTGGGTTCCAAGATTTTGATGTGTTTGAAGTTAGCAGTATTGGTTTAAAGTTTTACGTGAATGATTGACTACCACCTTCATGGCGTGTGGTCAATATTAGTGGTGTTTAATGACCGTGGCAAGATACCCGTGTTCGGGTACCTCCACAGAATACTAAAAGCCGAAGAAGGTAGTTTCTTGCAATGTTTGATGAATATAAACGATAAAATACCAGTGCTGCTACTACTGCAAGAACTCGACACAGTAAGTACTGTAAACTACAGTCACTCCAGTACTGTGGAAGCAACTCTAGTACAACTGGAATGTCAGATTGTGTCATAAATCACTACAGTATTGCTGGAATATATTGTGTGTCAGAAAACACTCAGTATTGCTGGAATATATTGTGTGTCAGAAAACACTCAGTATTGCTGGAATATATTATGTCAGAAAACACTCAGTACTGCTGGAATATATTGTGTCAGAAAACACTCAGTACTGCTGGAATATATTATGTCAGAAAACACTTAGTATTGCTGGAATATATTATGTCAGAAAACACTCAGTATTGCTGGAATATATTGTGTCAGAAAACACTCAGTACTGCTGGAATATATTATGTCAGAAAACACTTAGTATTGCTGGAATATATTATGTCAGAAAACACTCAGTATTGCTGGAATATATTGTGTCAGAAAACACTTAGTATTGCTGGAATATATTATGTCAGAAAACACTTAGTATTGCTGGAATATATTATGTCAGAAAACACTTAGTATTGCTGGAATATATTATGTCAGAAAACACTTAGTATTGCTGGAATATATTATGTCAGAAAACACTCAGTACTGCTGGAATATATTGTGTCAGAAAACACTCAGTATTGCTGGAATATATTGTGTCAGAAAACACTCAGTATTGCTGGAATATATTGTGTCAGAAAACACTCAGTACTGCTGGAATATATTGTGTCAGAAAACACTCAGTACTGCTGGAATATATTATGTCAGAAAACACTCAGTATTGCTGGAATATATTGTGTCAGAAAACACTCAGTACTGCTGGAATATATTGTGTCAGAAAACACTCAGTACTGCTGGAATATATTGTGTCAGAAAACACTCAGTATTGCTGGAATATATTATGTCAGAAAACACTCAGTATTGCTGGAATATATTATGTCAGAAAACACTCAGTACTGCTGGAATATATTATGTCAGAAAACACTCAGTATTGCTGTAAGTTTTCAAGTGTTGTGTAAGAGGTATAAGCGGCACTAATGAAGCTAATTAAAAAAAAAAACACTTCCTTCCCCATACAACCCTCTCAACTCTCATTTCTGCCTCGGCCCCACGCATTCTCTCTCTCTCTCTCTCTCTCTCTCTCTCTCTCTCTCTCTCTCTCTCTCTCTCTCTCTCTCTCTCTCTTTCCCCCACACGTCACCACTCTCCCCCCACACCTCACCTCCCCACCTTTAAAACGACGACCATGAACATGAGTTACTTGCGAAATAAATCACACAATAAAGTCTAATTTTCACTGACATGGAGCGTTGCACACCCACTCTCTCTCTCCTCTTTCTCACTGTCCTTCGTCTATTACCCTTCTCTCTGACTCTCTTTCCCTCCTCCTGCACTCTTTTCCTTCCCAATCATTCCTCGCTCCCCACTCTGAGCCATCATTCCCCGCGCCTGCTCACGCCACTCCACCAAATTAGTGTACAAAGGAGAGAGTGTACAAGTCAAGATCAACTTGACTGCGCCAGTTACCACACAGGCCTCATACATGACACATTTTGATTATTGTTAAAATGAATCTCTCAGTACGTGTCGCGTGTGTCTGCCTGTCTGTTTCCCTACCCGTTGTCTGCCTGTCTGTCTGGCAGTGTCTCCAACCTGTCTGCTTGTTTATCTCTAGACTGTTTCCCTTCCCGTTGCCTGCCTGTCTGTCGGTCTGTCTGGCAGTGTCCCTAGCCTGTCTGCCTGTTTATCTCTTAGACTGTTTCCCTTCCCGTTGTCCGCCTGTCTGTCTGGCAGTATACCCAGCCTGTCTGCCTGTTGTGACACGCGGAGCCATTAGTATACGTGCGTATGTGTGCACGTGAGGGTGTGCACACACACTGCTGGTGCACCGTGTACAGAGGTGCACTGACCCACGTTCAGTCGAACAATAAACACTCTCACTATCTGCTGTCTTACACAATGGCTGAGTTCCCCCACACAGCCAGTGTTGCCGTAGTCATGTCTGCGCCTTCCACCGCAAATCCACCGCGCTGTGTGGACTCTCACTCTTCACCGCAGACCAAGAGATGGAGGGGGAGGGGGAGGGGGGTAAGCTGACAGCCGACTATATCCTCCACTCCTCAGCTGACTACATTCTCAACACAGATGACTACATCCTCCACTCATCAGCTAACCACATCCTTCACTCATCAGCTGACCACATCCTCCACACAACAGCTGACCACATTCTTCACACATCAGCTGACCACATCCTCCGCACATCAGCTGACCACATCCTCCGCACATCAGCTGACCAATTCTTCACACATCATCTGACTACATCCTCCAATCATCAGCTGACCACATCCTCCACTCATCAACTGACTACATCCTCCAATCATCAGCTGACCACATCCTCCACTCATCAACTGACTACATCCTCCACTCATCACGTGACCACATCCTCCACTCATCAACTGACTACATCCTCCACTCATCAATTGACTACATCCTCCATTCATCAGGTGACCACATCCTCCACTCATCAGGTGACCACATCCTCCACTCATCAGGTGACTACATCCTCCACTTATCAGGTGACTACATCCTCCACTCATCAGGTGACCACATCCTCCACTCATCAGGTGACTACATCCTCCACACATCCTGACCAATTCTTCACACATCAGCTGACCACACTCTTCACACATCAGCTGACTACATCCTCCAATCATCAGGTGACTATATCCTCCACTCATCAGCTGACTAGCTGACTACATCCTCCACTCATCAGCTGACTACATCCTCCAATCATCAGCTGACTACATCCTCCAATCATCAGCTGACTACATTCCCACACATCAGCTGACTACATCCTCCGATCAGCTGACTACATCCTCCACTCATCAGCTGACTACATCCTCCACACATCAGCTGACTACATTCTCCACTCATCAGCTGACTACATCCTCCACACATCAGCTGACTACATCCTCCAGTCATCAGGTGACTATATCCTCCACTCATCAGCTGACTAGCTGACTACATCCTCCACTCATCAGCTGACTAGCTGACTACATCCTCCACTCATCAGCTGACTAGCTGACTACATCCTCCACTCATCAGCTGACTACATCCTCCACACATCAGCTGACTACATCCTCCACTCATCAGCTGACTACATCCTCCACACATCAGCTGACTACATCCTCCACACATCAGCTGACTACATCCTCCACTCATCAGCTGACTACATCCTCCACATATCAGCTGACTACATCTTCCACTCATCAGGTGACTACATCCTCCACACATCCTGACCAATTCTTCACACATCAGCTGACCACACTCTTCACACATCAGCTGACTACATCCTCCAGTCATCAGGTGACTATATCCTCCACTCATCAGCTGACTAGCTGACTACATCCTCCACTCATCAGCTGACTACATCCTCCACTCATCAGCTGACTACATCCTCCACTCATCAGGTGACTACATCCTCCACACATCCTGACCAATTCTTCACACATCCTGACCAATTCTTCACACATCAGCCGACTACATCCTCCACACATCAGCTGACTACATCCTCCACACATCAGCTGACTACATCCTCCACTCATCAGCTGACTACATCCTCCACTCATCAGCTGACTAGCTGACTACATCCTCCACACATCAGCTGACTACATCCTCCACTCATCAGCTGACTACATCCCCCACTCATCAGCTGACTAGCTGACTACATCCTCCACTCATCAGCTGACTAGCTGACTACATCCTCCACTCATCAGCTGACTACATCCTCCACTCATCAGCTGACTACATCCTCCACTCATCAGCTGACTACATCCTCCACTCATCAGCTGACTACATCCTCCACACATCAGCTGACTACATCCTCCACTCATCAGCTGACTACATCCTCCACTCATCAGCTGACTAGCTGACTACATCCTCCACTCATCAGCTGACTAGCTGACTACATCCTCCACTCATCAGCTGACTAGCTGACTACATCCTCCACTCATCAGCTGACTAGCTGACTACATCCTCCACTCATCAGCTGACTACATCCTCCACTCATCAGCTGACTACATCCTCCACTCATCAGCTGACTAGCTGACTACATCCTCCACTCATCAGCTGACTAGCTGACTACATCCTCCACACATCAGCTGACTACATCCTCCACTCATCAGCTGACTACATCCCCCACTCATCAGCTGACTAGCTGACTACATCCTCCACTCATCAGCTGACTAGCTGACTACATCCTCCACTCATCAGCTGACTACATCCTCCACTCATCAGCTGGCTACATCCTCCACTCATCAGCTGACTACATCCTCCACTCATCAGCTGACTACATCCTCCACACATCAGCTGACTACATCCTCCACTCATCAGCTGACTACATCCTCCACTCATCAGCTGACTACATCCTCCACTCATCAGCTGACTAGCTGACTACATCCTCCACACATCAGCTGACTACATCCTCCACTCATCAGCTGACTACATCCCCCACTCATCAGCTGACTAGCTGACTACATCCTCCACTCATCAGCTGACTAGCTGACTACATCCTCCACTCATCAGCTGACTACATCCTCCACTCATCAGCTGACTACATCCTCCACTCATCAGCTGACTAGCTGACTACATCCTCCACTCATCAGCTGACTAGCTGACTACATCCTCCACTTATCAGCTGACTAGCTGACTACATCCTCCACTCATCAGCTGACTAGCTGACTACATCCTCCACTAATCAGCTGACTAGCTGACTACATCCTCCACTCATCAGCTGACTACATCCTCCACTCATCAGCTGACTACATCCTCCACACATCAGCTGACTACATCCTCCACACATCAGCTGACTACATCCTCCACACATCAGCTGACTACATCCTCCACTCATCAGCTGACTACATCCTTCACGTCTGCTGACTCGACATAAATATCCAGTGAGACAAAACATCGCTCATTCCCACATATCATCGCTCAGACGGGCAATACCGTAACTAAAAACACATGGCCTTTTTCACTGCATTTAAATAGAGGATAATCTTAGCACTGGGAAGAAACCTCAATCTAATTACGACCAAGAAATGAGAAAAACAAGAACAATAATAATAATAATAATAATAATAACAATAATAATAATAATAATAATAATAATAATAATAATAATAATAATTATAATAATAATAATAATAATTATTATAATAATAATAATAATAATTATAATAATAATAATAATAATAATAATTATAATAATAATAATAATAATAATAATTATAATAATAATAATAATAATAATAATTATAATAATAATAATAATAATAATAATACAGTACAATATCTGCAGGATGTTTCAACGCCCCCGCGACCCGACCCCAGATTTGGCCTCCAGGTGGATTAAGGTCTGTTACTACTGGCCGCACGCATTCCAACGTTCAATACACAACCGATTGGTCAGTAACTAAACTATGGGGTGTCTTACACAGTACACAACATTCCAGCAGGTACTGGAGTGTCTTACACAGTACACAACATTCCAGCAGGTACTGGAGTGTCTTACACAGTACACAACATTCCAGCAGGTACTGGAGTGTCTTACACAGTACACAACATTCCAGCAGGTACTGGAGTGTCTTACACAGTACACAACAAACCAGCAGGTACTGGAGTCTTACACAGTACACAACATTCCAGCACAGTATCTTACACAACATTCCAGCAGGTACTGGAGTGTCTTACACAGTACACAACATTCCAGCAGGTACTGGAGTGTCTTACACAGTACACAACATTCCAGCAGGTACTGGAGTATCTTACACAGTATAACATTCCAGCAGGTACTGGAGTGTCTTACACAGTACACAACATTCCAGCAGGTACTGGAGTGTCTTACACAGTACACAACATTCCAGCAGGTACTGGAGTATCTTACACAGTACACAACATTCCAGCAGGTACTGGAGTGTCTTACACAGTACACAACATTCCAGCAGGTACTGGAGTGTCTTACACAGTACACAACATTCCAGCAGGTACTGGAGTATCTTACACAGTATAACATTCCAGCAGGTACTGGAGTGTCTTACACAGTACACAACATTCCAGCAGGTACTGGAGTGTCTTACACAGTACACAACATTCCAGCAGGTACTGGAGTATCTTACACAGTATAACATTCCAGCAGGTACTGGAGTGTCTTACACAGTACACAACATTCCAGCAGGTACTGGAGTGTCTTACACAGTACACAACATTCCAGCAGGTACTGGAGTATCTTACACAGTACACAACATTCCAGCAGGTACTGGAGTGTCTTACACAGTACACAACATTCCAGCAGGTACTGGAGTGTCTTACACAGTACACAACATTCCAGCAGGTACTGGAGTATCTTACACAGTATAACATTCCAGCAGGTACTGGAGTGTCTTACACAGTACACAACATTCCAGCAGGTACTGGAGTGTCTTACACAGTACACAACATTCCAGCAGGTACTGGAGTATCTTACACAGTACACAACATTCCAGCAGGTACTGGAGTGTCTTACACAGTACACAACATTCCAGCAGGTACTGGAGTGTCTTACACAGTACACAACATTCCAGCAGGCACTGGAGTATCTTACACAGTACACAACATTCCAGCAGGTACTGGAGTGTCTTACACAGTACACAACATTCCAGCAGGTACTGGAGTGTCTTACACAGTACACAACATTCCAGCAGGTACTGGAGTGTCTTACACAGTACACAACATTCCAGCAGGTACTGGAGTATCTTACACAGTACACAACATTCCAGCAGGTACTGGAGTGTCTTACACAGTACACAACATTCCAGCAGGTACTGGAGTGTCTTACACAGTACACAACATTCCAGCAGGCACTGGAGTGTCTTACACAGTACACAACATTCCAGCAGGTACTGGAGTGTCTTACACAGTACACAACATTCCAGCAGGTACTGGAGTGTCTTACACAGTACACAACATTCCAGCAGGTACTGGAGTGTCTTACACAGTACACAACATTCCAGCAGGTACTGGAGTGTCTTACACAGTACACAACATTCCAGCAGGTACTGGAGTGTCTTACACAGTACACAACATTCCAGCAGGTACTGGAGTGTCTTACACAGTACACAACATTCCAGCAGGTACTGGAGTGTCTTACACAGTACACAACATTCCAGCAGGTACTGGAGTGTCTTACACAGTACACAACATTCCAGCAGGTACTGGAGTGTCTTACACAGTACACAACATTCCAGCAGGTACTGGAGTATCTTACACAGTACACAACATTCCATCAAGTACTGGAGTATCTTACACAGTACACAACATTCCAGCAGGTACCGGAGTATCTTACACAGTACACAACATTCCAGCAGGTACTGGAGTGTCTTACACAGTACACAACATTCCAGCAGGTACTGGAGTGTCTTACACAGTACACAACATTCCAGCAGGTACTGGAGTATCTTACACAGTACACAACATTCCAGCAGGTACTGGAGTATCTTACACAGTACACAACATTCCAGCAGGTACTGGAGTGTCTTACACAGTATAACATTCCAGCAGGTACTGGAGTGTCTTACACAGTACACAACATTCCAGCAGGTACTGGAGTGTCTTACACAGTACACAACATTCCAGCAGGTACTAGAGTGTCTTACACAGTACACAACATTCCAGCAGGTACTGGAGTGTCTTACACAGTACACAACATTCCAGCAGGTACTGGAGTGTCTTACACAGTACACAACATTCCAGCAGGTACTGGAGTGTCTTACACAGTACACAACATTCCAGCAGGTACTGGAGTGTCTTACACAGTACACAACATTCCAGCAGGTACTGGAGTGTCTTACACAGTACACAACATTCCAGCAGGTACTGGAGTGTCTTACACAGTACACAACATTCCAGCAGGTACTGGAGTGTCTTACACAGTACACAACATTCCAGCAAGTACTGGAGTGTCTTACACAGTACACAACATTCCAGCAGGTACTGGAGTGTCTTACACAGTACACAACATTCCAGCAGGTACTGGAGTGTCTTACACAGTACACAACATTCCAGCAGGTACTGGAGTGTCTTACACAGTACACAACATTCCAGCAAGTACTGGAGTGTCTTACACAGTACACAACATTCCAGCAGGTACTGGAGTGTCTTACACAGTACACAACATTCCAGCAGGTACTGGAGTGTCTTACACAGTACACAACATTCCAGCAGGTACTGGAGTATCTTACACAGTACACAACATTCCAGCAGGTACTGGAGTGTCTTACACAGTACACAACATTCCAGCAGGTACTGTAGTGTCTTACACAGTACACAACATTCCAGCAGGTACTGGAGTATCTTACACAGTACACAACATTCCAGCAGGTACTGGAGTGTCTTACACAGTACACAACATTCCAGCAGGTACTGGAGTGTCTTACACAGTACACAACATTCCAGCAGGTACTGGAGTATCTTACACAGTACACAACATTCCAGCAGGTACTGGAGTGTCTTACACAGTACACAACATTTCAGCAGGTACTGGAGTATCTTACACAGTATAACATTCCAGCAGGTACTGGAGTGTCTTACACAGTATAACATTCCAGCAGGTACTGGAGTGTCTTACACAGTACACAACATTCCAGCAGGTACTGGAGTATCTTACACAGTACACAACATTCCAGCAGGTACTGGAGTGTCTTACACAGTACACAACATTCCAGCAGGTACTGGAGTATCTTACACAGTACACAACATTCCAGCAGGTACTGGAGTGTCTTACACAGTACACAACATTCCAGCAGGTACTGGAGTATCTTACACAGTACACAACATTCCAGCAGGTACTGGAGTATCTTACACAGTACACAACATTCCAGCAGGTACTGGAGTATCTTACACAGTACACAACATTCCAGCAGGTACTGGAGTATCTTACACAGTACACAACATTCCAGCAAGTACTGGAGTATCTTACACAGTACGCAACATTCCAGCAGGTACCGGAGTATCTTACACAGTACACAACATTCCAGCAGGTACTGGAGTGTCTTACACAGTACACAATATTCCAGCAGGTACCGGAGTATCTTACACAGTACACAACATTCCAGCAGGTACTGGAGTATCTTACACAGTACACAACATTCCAGCAGGTACTGGAGTATCTTACACAGTACACAACATTCCAGCAAGTACTGGAGTATCTTACACAGTACGCAACATTCCAGCAGGTACCGGAGTATCTTACACAGTACACAACATTCCAGCAGGTACTGGAGTGTCTTACACAGTACACAACATTCCAGCAGGTACCGGAGTATCTTACACAGTATAACATTCCAGCAGGTACTGGAGTGTCTTACACAGTACACAACATTCCAGCAGGTACTGGAGTATCTTACACAGTACACAACATTCCAGCAGGTACTGGAGTGTCTTACACAGTATAACATTCCAGCAGGTACTGGAGTATCTTACACAGTACACAACATTCCAGCAGGTACTGGAGTGTCTTACACAGTACACAACATTCCAGCAGGTACTGGAGTATCTTACACAGTACACAACATTCCAGCAGGTACTGGAGTGTCTTACACAGTACACAACATTCCAGCAGGTACTGGAGTATCTTACACAGTACACAACATTCCAGCAGGTACTGGAGTGTCTTACACAGTACACAACATTCCAGCAGGTACTGGAGTGTCTTACACAGTATAACATTCCAGCAGGTACTGGAGTGTCTTACACAGTACACAACGTTCCAGCAGGTACTGGAGTGTCTTACACAGTACACAACATTCCAGCAGTTACTGGAGTGTCTTACACAGTATAACATTCCAGCAGGTACTGGAGTGTCTTACACAGTACACAACATTCCAGCAGGTACTGGAGTGTCTTACACAGTACACAACATTCCAGCAGGTACTGGAGTGTCTTACACAGTACACAACATTCCAGCAGGTACTGGAGTATCTTACACAGTACACAACATTCCAGCAGGTACTGGAGTGTCTTACACAGTATAACATTCCAGCAGGTACTGGAGTATCTTACACAGTACACAACATTCCAGCAGGTACTGGAGTGTCTTACACAGTACACAACATTCCAGCAGGTACTGGAGTGTCTTACACAGTATAACATTCCAGCAGGTACTGGAGTGTCTTACACAGTACACAACGTTCCAGCAGGTACTGGAGTGTCTTACACAGTACACAACATTCCAGCAGGTACTGGAGTGTCTTACACAGTATAACATTCCAGCAGGTACTGGAGTGTCTTACACAGTACACAACATTCCAGCAGGTACTGGAGTGTCTTACACAGTACACAACATTCCAGCAGGTACTGGAGTGTCTTACACAGTACACAACATTCCAGCAGGTACTGGAGTGTCTTACACAGTACACAACATTCCAGCAGGTACTGGAGTGTCTTACACAGTACACAACATTCCAGCAGGTACTGGAGTGTCTTACACAGTACACAACATTCCAGCAGGTACTGGAGTATCTTACACAGTACACAACATTCCAGCAGGTACTGGAGTGTCTTACACAGTATAACATTCCAGCAGGTACTGGAGTATCTTACACAGTGCACAACATTCCAGCAGGTACTGGAGTATCTTACACAGTACACAACATTCCAGCAGGTACTGGAGTATCTTACACAGTACACAACATTCCAGCAGGTACTGGAGTATCTTACACAGTATAACATTCCAGCAGGTACTGGAGTGTCTTACACAGTACACAACATTCCAGCAGGTACTGGAGTGTCTTACACAGTATAACATTCCAGGAGGTACTGGAGTGTCTTACACAGTACACAACATTCCAGCAGGTACTGGAGTGTCTTACAGAGTACACAACATTCCAGCAGGTACTGGAGTGTCTTACACAGTACACAACATTCCAGCAGGTACTGGAGTGTCTTACACAGTATAACATTCCAGCAGGTACTGGAGTGTCTTACACAGTATAACATTCCAGCAGGTACTGGAGTATCTTACACAGTATAACATTCCAGCAGGTACTGGAGTGTCTTACACAGTACACAACATTCCAGCAGGTACTGGAGTATCTTACACAGTACACAACATTCCAGCAGGTACTGGAGTATCTTACACAGTATAACATTCCAGCAGGTACTGGAGTGTCTTACACAGTACACAACATTCCAGCAGGTACTGGAGTATCTTACACAGTATAACATTCCAGCAGGTACTGGAGTGTCTTACACAGTACACAACATTCCAGCAGGTA
This sequence comes from Cherax quadricarinatus, assembly GCF_038502225.1. Taxonomy (NCBI): domain Eukaryota; kingdom Metazoa; phylum Arthropoda; class Malacostraca; order Decapoda; family Parastacidae; genus Cherax; species Cherax quadricarinatus. Next base: position 15,319,549 of record NC_091371.1, on the reverse strand, counting down.
CTGGAGTATCTTACACAGTATAACATTCCAGCAGGTACTGGAGTGTCTTACACAGTACACAACATTCCAGCAGGTACTGGAGTATCTTACACAGTACACAACATTCCAGCAGGTACTGGAGTGTCTTTCACAGTACACAACATTCCAGCAGGTACTGGAGTATCTTACACAGTACATAACATTCCAGCAGGTACTGGAGTGTCTTACACAGTATAACATTCCAGCAGGTACTGGAGTGTCTTACACAGTATAACATTCCAGCAGGTACTGGAGTGTCTTACACAGTACACAACATTCCAGCAGGTACTGGAGTTACTAGCACATTTTCCTCCTTAATGTGACCCAGAAAAGTGGACTAACGCACTGGTAACTATTTTTACTGCTAAGTGAGCAGGGGCAGCAGGGGCAGCAGGGGTCTAAGGTAGCTTCCCCATATATTTCACCGCGCCAGGGAATCGAACCCGGGACCTTGCGATTGTAATTCACCAGTGAGCTTAGAGACACCCCCGAAGAAGGAGGTAAAGAGGAACGAAGCGGTGGAGGTAAGGTAGGAGACAGGATGGGGGGAGGCGCGAAGGAAAATAGGGGAGGGAAGGAGAGGAAGGAAGTTGAAAACGCCCTTCCTCTCTCACCGTGGGAATTTCCCATGACCAAGCACACAAAATAATCTCTCTGTCTCTCTCTCTCTCTGTCTCTCTCTCTCACACACACACAACACAGAAGAGGTACGATAAAACTCAGGGAGCAGGGAGAGAGTGGACCTAGTAGCGATCAGCGAAGAGGCGGGGGCCAGGAGCTGTGAATCGACTGCTGTAACCACAAATAGGTTAGTACACACACACGGGGCTAGGAGTTGAGACTCAACCCTTAGAACCACATAGTTGAGTACACACACACATTCACGACAACGTACACCGTGTACGTCAGACCCATATTAGAGTATGCAGCACCAGTATGGACCCCACACCTGGCCAGCACATCAAGAAATTAGAGAAAGTGAAAAGGTTTGCAATGAAACTAGTCCTGGAGCTAAGGGGTATGTCCTATGAGGAGAGGTTAAGTGAACCCAACCTAGTGACAGTGGAGAACAGAAGGACTAGGGGAATATGATACCAATGTACAAAACAGAGTAATAGTAAGGGTGGATAGGGACAAAATATTTGAGAGGCGGGAAACAGGAACATAAGGGCACATCTAGAAGTTGAAAACGCAGATGAGTCACAGAGACGCTAGGAAGTATTTCTTCAGCGTTCGGTGTACGTGTTAATGCTTTAGGTTCGAACCTATCAACTCCAACAAGGAAGATGTTAGTGTATGTATCTGGCTATGTTGCCGGGCCTTCAGTCACAGTAGTCAGAAGTGGAACGACTTGGAGAATGATGTGGTAGAGGCAGGATTCATACCACGCCAAGACAGTGAGCATAGTAGCGACCAGAAAAGAGGCGGGGCCAGGAGCTGAGACTCAACCCCTGCATAAAGTGCACACACAAACACATGGGTGAAGCTTAGTGTTGCTACCTTGTTGCACACCTCTGGGCGTCACCCACTACGTCAGTGACCACCATGTTTACCTTGAGTCTAGAGGGCGTCACGCCTCCCCCCACCCGTCCTCCTATATCCCTTCCTCCTCCTCCTACCCTCCTCTTACTCTACTCTTCATCCTTCCCTTGTCTTCCTACCCTATTCTTCCTCATCCTCCTCTTCCTTCCACTCTGGCGTACTTCAGTTCACCTGGCCACACACTCAATCAACTAAGGCTGTCTGGACCAGGCCGACGAGAAACACCCTTTTAAGCTATTCTCTCGGCAGCAACATCGTTAAGACCACTCACAGCATCAATAAGACCACTCACAGCATCAATAACACCTCTCACATCACCAGTAAGACCTCTCACAGCCTCAGTAAGGTTTCTCACAGCATCAGTAAGGTCTCTCACAGCATCAGTAAGACCTCTCACAGCATCAGTAAGGTCTCTCACAGCATCAGTAAGGTCTCTCACAGCATCAAGATCACTCACAGCATCAGTAAGGTCTCTCACAACACCAGTAAGACCTCTCACGGCATCAGTAAGACCTCTCACAGCATCAGTGAGGTCTCTCACAGCACCAGTAAGACCTCTCACAGCATCAGTAAGGTCTCTCACAGCATCAGTAAGGTTTCTCACATCAAGATCACTCACAGCATCAGTAAGATCTCTCACAGCATCAGTAAGACCTCTCACAGCATCAATAATGTCTCTCACAGCATCAATAATGTCTCTCACAGCATCAGTAAGGTCTCTCACAGCATCAGTGAGACAGTAAAGCATCAAGTCACCAGTAGAATCATTCTATCAATAACGTGTGATACCTGCAGAAAGGCAGATATGATTCAAACCGCATCTATTCAAACATCTGCTGTATGACCCACACAGGTCTGACGCATTTTGATGATGATAATAATACACTATTAATATAAATAATAACATAAATAATAAAAGTAATGCAAAATAATAATAATAATAATAATAATAATAATAATAATAATAATAAAAATATAATTAATAATAATCATCATCTTCGGGAATGCATAACATCGCAAAAGATATATTATAATTTACACCTGGATTACACTTACAAAAAGCGCTTAACCCGTGTGGGTTACTTATCTCTTTACACCTGTAAACTAACTCCTTACAAGAGGTGTAAACTGTGCTAAATACCCCCAGTGACCAGCAAGGTTGCTGCCACAAGTACACTGAGAGAGAACTCAAATGTAAGGGGACCAAGACTTTCCAATATCCTAAAATTTCTGCAAGTACATAATACAACTTATAGAGATCAAAGCTGGCATCAGTGACATACTATATAGAAAACCCCTGGTTATACAGAGCAATACGGGCAAATTAGGTGAATCTGTCCCACAGGATGCAACCCACACCAGTCTAATAACACCTAGGTACCTACACTGCTAGGTGAACAGTGACAGCAGGTATCTTAAGGAAACACGTCATAGGATAATGATTATATTAATGGGGAAAGCGGTAAATTCGTCAGGGTCATTCAGCGCCTCTGTGGTAGAAATTATCAAGAGACTGATGATGTGGCAGTATTCGCAATAATGTGCGCGTGGCAAACACAAACAACTTGACAGATCAGTCAGTGAGCCAGTAGGTCTGGTCTGAGAGTGGCTGGTGCGGGGGGCGTTGACCCCCGGAACCAACAGTGAGTAGACACAAGGTAGGTCGTCCCTTCTACCCTCTATGTTATGTAACATACTCCCTCATCTTGCCCCTCACCACCTCCATCCCCCCCCCAAGGACATTACCCCCACTACCATAGTTACGAAGGGGAGAAAGAGGTGTGGAAGCAGGGGTTGTGGAAGCAGGGGTTGTGGAAGCAGGACTTGTGGAAGCAGGACTTGTGGAAGCAGGGCTTGTGGAAGCAGGGCTTGTGGAAGCAGGGCTTGTGGAAGCAGGGCTTGTGGAAGCAGGACTTGTGGAAGCAGGGCTTGTGGAAGCAGGGCTTGTGGAAGCAGGGCTTGTGGAAGCAGGGCTTGTGGAAGCAGGGCTTGTGGAAGCAGGGCTTGTGGAAGCAGGACTTGTGGAAGCAGTACTTGTGTGCAGTCCTTCTCCAGAGAAACACAAAGTTGTGCTTCTTAGAGGCACTCAAGCATGCACCACGCCAACCACACAAAATGCGTGCTAAAGGGATAACCGGCAAAGTAGGCAGATAGATCTTCATTTTTCTAACCAATCGCACACAAAGAGTAGTGGTAAACAGAGTTAAATCAGATGCTGCCACAGTGAAGAGCTCTGTCCCACAAGGCACAGTACTCGCACCTATCCTGTTCCTTATTCTCATATCAGACATAGACAGAGATGTAAACCACAGCGCTGTATCATCTTTTGCAGACGATACTAGGATCTGAACGAGAGTGTCATCCATTGAGGACACGGCAAAGCTCCAAGAAGATATAAACCAAGTTTTCCAATGGGCAACGGAGAACAATATGATGTTCAATGAAGACAAATTCCAACTACTCCGTTATGGAAAACTGGAGGAAATAATAACTAGAACTGAGTATACTACAAACTCCAATCACACAATAGAGCGGAAAAGTAATGTGAAGGACCTGGGTGTAGTAATGACCGAAAACCTCACCTTCAAGGACCACAACAATGCCACTATCACATCTGCGAGGAAACTGATAGGATGGATAATGAGAACATTCAAGACAAGAGATGCTAAGCCAATGATGATCCTTTTTAAATCACTTATTCTTTCTAGGCTGGAATACTGCTGTACATTAACATCCCCATTCAAGGCAGGTGAAATTGCAGAGCTAGAGAATGTACAGAGAACCTTTACTACACGTATAAGTTCCATCATACACCTTAACTACTGGGAGCGCCTGGAAGCACTTGACTTGTACTCACTAGAGCGCATGAGAGAGAGATATATCATAATCTACACCTGGAAGATTCTGGAGGGACTGGTCCCTAATATGCACACAGCAATCACTCCATACGAAAGCAAAAGACTTGGCAGGCGATGCAACATACCCCCAGTGAAAAGTAGGGACGTCACTGGTACACTAAGAGAAAACACAATAAGTGTCCGGGGCCCAAGACTGTTCAACAGCCTCCCACCAGCAATAAGGGGCATTACGGGAAGACCCGTAGTTGTCTTCAAGAGGGAGCTGGACAGATACCTAAAGACGGTGCCGGATCAGCCGGACTGTGGTTCGTACGTTGGATTACGTGCGGCCAGCAGTAACACCCTCGTTGATCAGGCCCTGATTCACCGGGAGGCCTGGTCGTGGACCGGGCCGCGGGGACGTTGATCCCCGGAATGCCCTCCAGGTAACCACAACAGTCTCATTACACTAGCATCCACATCTCTGTCTCCTCTCTCTCCCTCCCTCCCCACCTTCCCTTCATCACCACCCTCACCCCTCACACCTATCACAAGCTCCTAACTATTGACTGGTGTTGTGTGAAACACAAGGGTGGGAGTGAGCAGATGCAAGTGGATAGAGAAGTGGATGTTTGTGCTACTGGTGGGTGGAGTGGACGCCAGATTAGGAAGCAAGCAGGGACCACAACATCTTCCTTAACACCTCTTTTTCCTCATTCCTGCCTTCCTCCTCTTCCTCAAGACAGTGCTTCCTTCCTCCTGCCTTCTCAAGACAGTGCTTCCTTCCTCCTGCCTTCTCAAGACAGTGCTTCCTTCCTCCTGCCTTCTCAAGACAGTGCTTCCTTCCTCCTGCCTTCTCAAGACAGTGCTTCCTTCCTCCTGCCTTCTCAAGACAGTGCTTTCTCCTCCTACCTTCTCAAGACAGTGCTTCCTCCCTCCCTGCCTTCTCAAGACAGTGCTTCCTCCCTCCTGCCTTCTCAAGACAGTGCTTCCTCCCTCCTGCCTTCTCAAGACAGTGCTTCCCCCCTCCTGCCTTCTCAAGACAGTGCTTCCTCCCTCCTGCCTTCTCAAGACAGTGCTTCCTCCCTCCCTGCCTTCTCAAGACAGTGCTTCCTCCCTCCCTGCCTTCTCAAGACAGTGCTTCCTCCCTCCTGCCTTCTCAAGACAGTGCTTCCTCCCTCCTGCCTTCTCAAGACAGTGCTTCCTCCCTCCCTGCCTTCGCAAGACAGTGCTTCCTCCCTCCTGCCTTCTCAAGACAGTGCTTTCTCCCTCCTGCCTTCTCAAGACAGTGCTTCCTCCCTCCTGCCTTCTCAAGACAGTGCTTCCTCCCTCCTGCCTTCTCAAGACAGTGCTTTCTCCCTCCTGCCTTCTCAAGACAGTGCTTTCTCCCTCCTGCCTTCTCAAGACAGTGCTTTCTCCCTCCTGCCTTCTCAAGACAGTGCTTTCTCCCTCCTGCCTTCTCAAGACAGTACTTCCTCCCTCCCTGCCTTCTCAAGACAGTGATTTCTCCCTCCCTGCCTTCTCAAGACAGTACTTCCTCCCTCCTGCCTTCTCAAGACAGTGCTTCCTCCCTCCTGCCTTCTCAAGACAGTGCTTCCTCCCTCCTGCCTTCTCAAGACAGTGCTTTCTCCCTCCCTGCCTTCTCAAGACAGTGCTTTCTCCCTCCCTGCCTTCTCAAGACAGTGCTTCCTCCCTCCTGCCTTCTCAAGACAGTGCTTCCTCCCTCCTGCCTTCTCAAGACAGTGCTTCCTCCCTCCTGCCTTCTCAAGACAGTGCTTCCTCCCTCCTGCCTTCTCAAGACAGTGCTTCCTCCCTCCTGCCTTCTCAAGAGTGCTTTCTCCCTCCTGCCTTCTCAAGACAGTGCTTCCTCCCTCCTGCCTTCTCAAGACAGTGCTTCCTCCCTCCTGCCTTCTCAAGACAGTGCTTCCTCCCTCCTGCCTTCTCAAGACAGTGCTTCCTCCCTCCTGCCTACTCTTCAAGACAGCTCTACCTCTACCTAACAAAGCACCCTAACAACACTAGAGGTATGCTCCTGACACATATCATTACAAAGAACGTGAAGGCTGGAAAGGTAGAGTCGCGCTCTCTATTGGCGAAGATGACGGATAAGAGATGTCTACAAAGGCAGCACACTCTCTGAAGTACAAAAAGCAAGACTGACTGGAGAAATGAAAAATATCGAGCTCAAACTGAGAGCGGCAGAGTCCATAAGAGACAGAGTCCAGGAGAAACAGGGAGCCAGAAACCATACATGAAACAGAAAAATCCTGAGTACTTCTTATATGGAAAATACATTGTACAAACGTTCAATATCAGTCATCTGATGACCGAAGATGTGACACACACTGACGACAACAGGGACGTCATGTGTGAGATACTCAAATCCCAATGCGATTCAGAGTTCAGCGAGTCATTAATCATCTTAAAAGATTGATGACCCAAATGAGTTTTTCATGAAGGAGATGTAAAACGTTACAGACATCTCATAATCTGATATAACTCTGTCCCTACTCGACTTCGAAACCATTGATTGCACGTCCATGCACTCTGCTCCAGGCGCTGACTCGTGCAACTCCATATTCATCAAGAAATGCAAGAAGCCATTATCGCGTGCCTTTAAAAATTCCACGGAGAAAGAGTCTAGACACTGGAGTCGACCCGCAGTCATTAAGATTCACTAATATAGCCCCACTCCACAAAGGTGGTAATAAAACAAATGCCCAAAAAACTATACACCAGAGTACTAACATTCCACATTATGATTTTTGAAAAGGTTTTAATAAGGAAGATTGCCAGTCCATGGAATCACAGCAGTTGCACAACCCAGGTCAACTTGGGTTCAGAACAGGTCGCTCCTGCCCCTGGCAATTTCTGGTTCATTACCTTGGATACTCTGGAAGACAAGCAAAATGCAAATGCAGTATTTACTGACTTTGTAAAAGCCTTTGACATGTGCGACCATGGGGTAATTATGCACAAAATTCGTGCACACTGAATAACTGGAAAGGTGGGCATCCAGGAGGTCTGGACTGGGAGCGGGCCGCGGGGGCACTGACTCCAGAAACAACTACAGGTAACTTGAAAGTAAACCTTATAATTTCAAGTTTACATGAGCCCCAGTAAGCAAACCGTCCTGCAAGTTTCTCTTTTATTACTACAATAGTAGATCATGATCAATATAATACAGTAACTTATCACTACAACAACAGACCATAATCAATACAATAACTGAATACGAAAATGATGACAAATTAGGAAGACTCTTTACTAGTTATTTATCTGCAGGCACCGATTTTGTTGTATTAATACAGCATCTACAAGTACTGTTATATTCCATTACACTAGCCTTCCCCTCCTCACTACATCAGCACTGTTGGTGCTCAGTCCGTGGCAGTGTTGATCTTCAGAGTGTTAGAGTGAGGGTCGCTTCTGTGCTCCCACCCTCCCTCCTCCAGCTTTATCTGATAATACGCTTTATTCTCCAGCATCATGTTCACAGTCTTTGTATTGTAAGCCTCGCACTCACAGGAAATAGTGTGTGCATAAAAACGAACAACTCAGAATGATAAGCCTTTATTTACAAAGCGACGCACTGGGGTCAGTACTGGTCCCTTTGTTATTCACCCAATATTATCGACGCATTGGGGTCAGTACTGGTCCCTTTGTTATTCACCCAATATTATCGACGCACTGGGGTCAGTACTGGTCCCTTTGTTATTCACCTAATATTATCGACGCACTGGGGTCAGTACTGGTCCCTTTGTCATTCACCTAATATTATCGACGCACTGGGGTCAGTACTGGTCCCTTTGTCACTCACCTAATATTATCGACGCACTGGGGTCAGTACTGGTCCCTTTGTTATTCACCTAATATTATCGACGCACTGGGGTCAGTACTGGTCCCTTTGTTATTCACCCAATATTATCGACGCACTGGGGTCAGTACTGGTCCCTTTGTCACTCACCTAATATTATCGACGCACTGGGGTCAGTACTGGTCCCTTTGTTATTCACCCAATATTATCGACGCGCTGGGGTCAGTACTGGTCCCTTTGTTATTCACCTAAGAGAGACATTAATTGATCTGTATATTTCGACCCCCTTCTAGGATCCCTTTCAGCAGAAGAGGATCCCAGAATGGGGTCGAAATATATAGATCAATCAATTTTCTGAGTTTCTGTCTGCACGTAATATTGTTAATATATCCATGAACAAACACAAAAAGGGTTATACAGCACCTGTGCGGCCAGCAGTTTGCAACAACAGGTCCTAAATACGTGCTCGCTGGAGCGGAGGCGACAGACATGATAATATATACGTGGAAAGTACTTGAAGGTTTAGTTCCCAATCTGCACAGTGCCACAACATACTGGAGTGAGAGATAAGCAAGAAAGTGGGAAATAACCCCAGCGAAAAGTGGAGAACATCGTATCAACATCCGTGGGCACAATAAGAGAACAGTGTATCAACATCCGTGGGCACAATAAGAGAACAGTGTATCAACATCCGTGGGCACAATAAGAGAACAATGTATCAACATCCGTGGGCACAATAAGAGAACAGTGTATCAACATCCGTGGGCACAATAAGAGAACAGTGTATCAACATCCGTGGGCACAATAAGAGAACAATGTATCAACATCCGTGGGCACAATAAGAGAACAGTGTATCAACATCTGTGGGCACAATAAGAGAACAGTGTATCAACATCCGTGGGCACAATAAGAGAACAGTGTATCAACATCCGTGGGCACAATAAGAGAACAATGTATCAACATCCGTGGGCACAATAAGAGAACAGTGTATCAACATCCGTGGGCACAATAAGAGAACAATGTATCAACATCCGTGGGCACAATAAGAGAACAATGTATCAACATCCGTGAGCACAATAAGAGAACAGTGTATCAACATCCGTGGGCACAATAAGAGAACAGTGTATCAACATCCGTGGGCACAATAAGAGAACATCGTATCAACATCTGTGGGCACAATAAGAGAACAGTGTATCAACATCCGTGGGCACAATAAGAGAACAATGTATCAACATCCGTGGGCACAATAAGAGAACAGTGTATCAACATCCGTGGGCACAATAAGAGAACAGTGTATCAACATCCGTGGGCACAATAAGAGAACAATGTATCAACATCCGTGGGCACAATAAGAGAACAGTGTATCAACATCTGTGGCACAATAAGAGAACAGTGTATCAACATCCGTGGGCACAATAAGAGAACAGTGTATCAACATCCGTGGGCACAATAAGAGAACAATGTATCAACATCCGTGGGCACAATAAGAGAACAGTGTATCAACATCCGTGGGCACAATAAGAGAACAATGTATCAACATCCGTGGGCACAATAAGAGAACAATGTATCAACATCCGTGGGCACAATAAGAGAACAGTGTATCAACATCCGTGGGCACAATAAGAGAACAGTGTATCAACATCCGTGGGCACAATAAGAGAACAATGTATCAACATCCGTGGGCACAATAAGAGAACAGTGTATCAACATCCGTGGGCACAATAAGAGAACAGTATATCAACATCCGTGGGCACAATAAGAGAACAGTGTATCAACATCCGTGGGCACAATAAGAGAACAATGTATCAACATCCGTGGGCACAATAAGAGAACAGTGTATCAACATCCGTGGGCACAATAAGAGAACAGTATATCAACATCCGTGGGCACAATAAGAGAACAATGTATCAACATCCGTGGGCACAATAAGAGAACACTGTATCAACATCCGTGGGCACAATAAGAGAACAGTATATCAACATCCGTGGGCACAATAAGAGAACAGTATATCAACATCCGTGGGCACAATAAGAGAACACTGTATCAACATCCGTGGGCACAATAAGAGAACAATGTATCAACATCCGTGGGCACAATAAGAGAACACTGTATCAACATCCGTGGGCACAATAAGAGAACAGTATATCAACATCCGTGGGCACAATAAGAGAACAATGTATCAACATCCGTGGGCACAATAAGAGAACAGTGTATCAACATCCGTGGGCACAATAAGAGAACAATGTATCAACATCCGTGGGCACAATAAGAGAACACTGTATCAACATCCGTGGGCACAATAAGAGAACAGTATATCAACATCCGTGGGCACAATAAGAGAACAGTATATCAACATCCGTGGGCACAATAAGAGAACACTGTATCAACATCCGTGGGCACAATAAGAGAACAGTATATCAACATCCGTGGGCACAATAAGAGAACAATGTATCAACATCCGTGGGCACACTAAGAGAACACTGTATCAACATCCGTGGGCACAATAAGAGAACAGTATATCAACATCCGTGGGCACAATAAGAGAACAGTATATCAACATCCGTGGGCACAATAAGAGAACAGTATATCAACATCCGTGGGCACAATAAGAGAACACTGTATCAACATCCGTGGGCACAATAAGAGAACAATGTATCAACATCCGTGGGCACAATAAGAGAACACTGTATCAACATCCGTGGGCACAATAAGAGAACAGTATATCAACATCCGTGGGCACAATAAGAGAACAATGTATCAACATCCGTGGGCACAATAAGAGAACACTGTATCAACATCCGTGGGCACAATAAGAGAACAATGTATCAACATCCGTGGGCACAATAAGAGAACAGTGTATCAACATCCGTGGGCACAATAAGAGAACAGTATATTAACATCCGTGGGCACAATAAGAGAACAGTATATCAACATCCGTGGGCACAATAAGAGAACAGTGTATCAACATCCGTGGGCACAATAAGAGAACAATGTATCAACATCCGTGGGCACAATAAGAGAACAGTGTATCAACATCCGTGGGCACAATAAGAGAACAGTATATCAACATCCGTGGGCACAATAAGAGAACAGTGTATCAACATCCGTGGGCACAACAGAGAATATTGTATCAACATCCGTGGACACAACAGAGAACATTGTATCAACATCCGTGGACACAATAAGAGAACATTGTATCAACATCCGTGGACACAATAAGAGAACATTGTATCAACATCCGTGGCCACAATAAGAGAACACTATATCAACACAGATGATCCAAGATTATATTTAACATCTTACCAGAATATATCAGAAACATTGCTGGGACAAGTACCTCCGCCACATGCTAGATCAATCAGGCTGTGATGGATATATGGGCCAGCGGGCCTCCAGCAGCAACAGCTTAGTTGACCAGGCTAGCACCAGACAATCCTGGTCCAGAGACGGGCCACCTGAGTAAGAAAATTCCCGAAATCCTTCAAAGACATATCAAAGGTATCAGAGGACTGAACCAAGTAAGTGCGGTTTTAGTTCCCTGGATCAAGAGCCCTTCCCCATCATTAAGGCGCCCACCAGCCTTTAATACCTCTCCAATCCCATTTTCATTTACGTTAGTTTGTGTTGTTAGGTTATCTAATTTATTAAAACATATAATCACAAATTACCTGATTTAAATAAAAGTCTGTCATACGTCTGGCAACGAGGAGGTCGACGCTGTTTTAATCCCTAAGACCGAAAGTAAACTCCTGCACAACACACACACACACACACACACACACACACACACACACACACACACACAAAGTGGTCAGGAAGTGGAACAGTCTGGGGAGTGATGCAGTGGAGGCAGGAACCATACATAGCTTTAAGAAGAGGTATGATAAAGCTCATGGAGCAGGGAGAGAGAGGACCTAGTAGCGTTCAGTGAAGAGGCGGGGCCAGGAGCTGAGTCTCTACCCCTGCAACCACAATTAGGTGAGTACACACACACACAAACCTCGCAGTGTATACACCAGGTGTCCCACTCTCATATATACTCTACATAACCTCACGGTGTATATACCAGGTGTCACAGCAGATGTTTTGAAAGGTTCCTGACCCATCAGTAGAATGGTCTCATCCTGGTGATGGGACCATGCAGGGCGGAGGTCCCATAACAGCACCTCCAGGTAGCGGCGATCATGGGCCACTCAGAGCGGGGTAAATCTCCCTCAGGAAACTGCTCCTCTCAAAATGAGAGACTTAAAGAGAATGATATTGTGGGAAGAATGACGCTCAATTTCCGCTAACTCGCCTCTGGAACCCGAGGCTGCGGACCTCCAGCAACAACAGCCTGGTTGACCAGGCAAGCACCAGACGAGCCTGGCTCATAGCCGGGCTCTGAGAGTAGTAAGACTCTCGAAAGTCATCAAAGGTATATCAAATGTATATCCCTTGAGCCCGAAGCCCATAATGAAGCTTCCAGTAGTACTCCAGAAACCCCCAATTAGGAGGTTTCGGGTTCCAGAAACCCACACTTAGTGGGTTTCGGGTTCTAGAAACTCACAATTAGGGGGTTTCGGGTTCCAGAAACCCACAATTAGTGGGTTTCGGGTTCTAGAAACTCACAATTAGGGGGTTTCGGGTTCCAGAAACCCACAATTAGTGGGTTTCGGGTTCTAGAAACTCACAATTAGGGGGTTTCGGGTTCCAGAAACCCACAATTAGTGGGTTTCGGGTTCTAGAAACTCACAATTAGGGGGTTTCGGGTTCCAGAAACCCACAATTAGTGGGTTTCGGGTTCTAGAAACTCACAATTAGGGGGTTTCGGGTTCCAGAAACCCACAATTAGTGGGTTTCGGGTTCTAGAAACTCACAATTAGGGGGTTTCGGGTTCCAGAAACCCACAATTAGTGGGTTTCGGGTTCTAGAAACTCACAATTAGGGGGTTTCGGGTTCCAGAAACCCACAATTAGTGGGTTTCGGGTTCTAGAAACTCACAATTAATGGGTTTCGGATTCCAGAAACCCACAATTAGTGGGTTTCGGGTTCTAGAAACTCACAATTAGGGGGTTTCGGGTTCCAGAAACCCACAATTAGTGGGTTTCGGGTTCTAGAAACTCACAATTAATGGGTTTCGGATTCCAGAAACCCACAATTAGTGGGTTTCGGGTTCTAGAAACTCACAATTAGGGGGTTTCGGGTTCCAGAAACCCACAATTAGTGGGTTTCGGGTTCTAGAAACTCACAATTAGGGGGTTTCGGGTTCCAGAAACCCACAATTGGGTTTCAACCCATTAATATATTAGTTCAGACTGATATATAGACTATCTACAACTCTATTTTTTTGTTTACCTATTTTTTTACTGACAGGTACGACACATGTACAACAGTTAGGTATCTTTATTCCGAAACGTTTCGCCTAGAAAGCAGGTTTCTTCAGCTGAATGCAGAAAAACGGCAGCAGAAACATTTGAGATGTAAAGACGATCTGATCGGAACCTCAGCCTTGATGACGTAGTTCTGAGGTGGTCAGTCCCTCAGTCTGGAGAGAAGAGCTCTGTTCCACAGTCTAGAACAATGTTCTTAACCTCTGTGTCTAGAACAATGTTCTTAACCTCTGTTCGGTATTTCCCTCTGTTTCTGTCATCTGTTCGGTATTTCCCTCTGTTTCTGTCATCTGTTCGGTATTTCCCTGTTTCTGTCATCTGTTCGGTATTTCCCTCTGTTTCTGTCATCTGTTTGGTATTTCCCTCTGTTTCTATCCTCTGTACGGTATTTCCCTCTGTTTCTGTCATCTGTTCGGTATTTCCCTCTGTTTCTGTCATCTGTTCGGTATTTCCCTCTGTTTCTATCCTCTGTACGGTATTTCCCTCTGTTTCTGTCATCTGTTCGGTATTTCCCTCTGTTTCTATCCTCTGTACGGTATTTCCCTCTGTTTCTGTCATCTGTTCGGTATTTCCCTGTTTCTGTCATCTGTTCGGTATTTCCCTCTGTTTCTGTCATCTGTTCGGTATTTCCCTCTGTTTCTATCCTCTGTACGGTATTTCCCTCTGTTTCTGTCATCTGTTCGGTATTTCCCTCTGTTTCTGTCATCTGTTCGGTATTTCCCTCTGTTTCTATCCTCTGTACGGTATTTCCCTCTGTTTCTGTCATCTGTTCGGTATTTCCCTCTGTTTCTATCCTCTGTACGGTATTTCCCTCTGTTTCTGTCATCTGTTCGGTATTTCCCTCTGTTTCTATCCTCTGTTCGGTATTTCCCTCTGTTTCTGTCATCTGTTCGGTATTTCCCTCTGTTTCTATCCTCTGTTCGGTAATTCCCTCTGTTTCTATCCTCTGTTCGGTATTTCCCTCTGTTTCTGTCATCTGTTCGGTATTTCCCTCTGTTTCTATCCTCTGTTCGGTATTTCCCTCTGTTTCTGTCATCTGTTCGGTATTTCCCTCTGTTTCTATCCTCTGTTCGGTATTTCCCTCTGTTTCTGTCATCTGTTCGGTATTTCCCTCTGTTTCTATCCTCTGTTCGGTATTTCCCTCTGTTTCTGTCATCTGTTCGGTATTTCCCTCTGTTTCTATCCTCTGTTCGGTATTTCCCTCTGTTTCTGTCATCTGTTCGGTATTTCCCTCTGTTTCTATCCTCTGTTCGGTATTTCCCTCTGTTTCTGTCATCTGTTCGGTATTTCCCTCTGTTTCTATCCTCTGTTCGGTATTTCCCTCTGTTTCTATCCTCTGTTCGGTATTTCCCTCTGTTTCTATCCTCTGTTCGGTATTTCCCTCTGTTTCTATCCTCTGTTCGGTATTTCCCTCTGTTTCTATCCTCTGTTCGGTATTTCCCTCTGTTTCTATCCTCTGTTCGGTATTTCCCTCTGTTTCTATCCTCTGTTCGGTAATTCCCTCTGTTTCTATCCTCTGTTCGGTATTTCCCTCTGTTTCTGTCATCTGTTCGGTATTTCCCTCTGTTTCTATCCTCTGTTCAGTATTTCCCTCTGTTTCTGTCATCTGTTCGGTATTTCCCTCTGTTTCTATCCTCTGTTCGGTATTTCCCTCTGTTTCTATCCTCTGTTCGGTAATTCCCTCTGTTTCTATCCTCTGTTCGGTATTTCCCTCTGTTTCTATCCTCTGTTCGGTATTTCCCTCTGTTTCTATCCTCTGTTCGGTAATTCCCTCTGTTTCTATCCTCTGTTCGGTATTTCCCTCTGTTTCTATCCTCTGTTCGGTATTTCCCTCTGTTTCTATCCTCTGTTCGGTATTTCCCTCTGTTTCTATCCTCTGTTCGGTATTTCCCTCTGTTTCTATCCTCTGTTCGGTATTTCCCTCTGTTTCTATCCTCTGTTCGGTATTTCCCTCTGTTTCTATCCTCTGTTCGGTATTTCCCTCTGTTTCTATCCTCTGTTCGGTATTTCCCTCTGTTTCTATCCTCTGTTCGGTATTTCCCTCTGTTTCTATCCTCTGTTCGGTATTTCCCTCTGTTTCTATCCTCTGTTCGGTATTTCCCTCTGTTTCTATCCTCTGTTCGGTATTTCCCTCTGTTTCTATCCTCTGTTCGGTAATTCCCTCTGTTTCTATCCTCTGTTCGGTATTTCCCTCTGTTTCTATCCTCTGTTCGGTATTTCCCTCTGTTTCTATCCTCTGTTCGGTAATTCCCTCTGTTTCTATCCTCTGTTCGGTATTTCCCTCTGTTTCTATCCTCTGTTCGGTATTTCCCTCTGTTTCTATCCTCTGTTCGGTATTTCCCTCTGTTTCTATCCTCTGTTCGGTATTTCCCTCTGTTTCTATCCTCTGTTCGGTATTTCCCTCTGTTTCTATCCTCTGTTCGGTATTTCCCTCTGTTTCTATCCTCTGTTCGGTATTTCCCTCTGTTTCTATCCTCTGTTCGGTATTTCCCTCTGTTTCTATCCTCTGTTCGGTATTTCCCTCTGTTTCTATCCTCTGTTCGGTATTTCCCTCTGTTTCTATCCTCTGTTCGGTATTTCCCTCTGTTTCTGTCATCTGTTCAGCGTGTTCACAATTTATTTAGTTATGTTTTGCCTGTATATTCCCCCTGTAATAAGTATTGTCTAAATTACATGTTTGTTATGCCCCTGGAGGTTACCTGGAGGTTATTCCGGGGATCAACGCCCCCGCGGCCCGGTCCATGACCAGGCCTCCCGATGGATCAGGGTCTGATCAACTAGGCTGTTACTGCTGGCCGCACGCAGTCCGACGTACGAGCCACAGCCCGGCTGATCCGGCACTGACTTTAGGTATCTGTCCAGCTCTCTCTTGAAGGCAGCCAGGGGTTTATTGGCAATTCCCCTAATGCTTGATGGGAGGCTGTTGAACAGTTTTGGGCCCCGGACACTTATGGTGTTTTCTCTTAGTGTACCAATGGCGCCCCTACTTTTTATTGGGGGCATTTTGCATCGCCTGCCCAGTCTTTTACTTTCGTAGGGAGTGATTTCTGTGTGCAGATTTGGGACCATTCCTTCCAAGATTTTCCAATGTTTGTTATGCTCCTGTAGTCTTCCTGTTCAACAATGTTCCCAACTCTGTCACACTTTTTCCTCCTGTTTGACTTGAATGTTCATCGCTGTAGCCATTTCTCATCTTTCTCACATGTTCTCTCTGCTATTGTGGTATATGATACACCACCACTGTGGAAGACGCAGTTTCTCCACTCACTCTCTTACGAACCGTTCCTCTTGGGGCCTAGTTCCTAGACTTTTATGTATCCACATGCTCTTGTGCCACCCTCCACGGGATAGATCTGGGGTGCACAATAAACTAGCCACTTCGGTGGCAAAATCTAAAAGAATTTAATCTTTCTTGCGACCCAAGGTGGTAACTTGCCCAGTTCCACCTCCTTTTAGCCAAATCATTTAGGCTTTCGGTGTGTATTTATGTGTGTCATGGATGGCATTCTGTAATGAGACACATATGTAATATAACTGCAACAAGATGGTATACAATACCGATGCATGATACATCGGGGTATCTATTCGTAGACTTTTCGCCAACTAGTGACTTTATTAATACAAGGACATAATGTGGAGAATCAAGCATTAGGGGAATTGCCAATAAACCCCTGGCTGCCTTCAAGAGAGAGCTGGACAGATACCTAAAGTCAGTGCCGGATCAGCCGGGCTGTGGCTCGTACGTTGGACTGCGTGCGGCCAGCAGTAACAGCCTAGTTGATCAGGCCCTGATCCATCGGGAGGCCTGGTCATGGACCGGGCCGCGGGGGCGTTGATCCCCGGAATAACCTCCAGGTAACCTCCAGGTATATATTAAAGATGAGGTAATCAGTCCCCCAGCTGAAGGACTGATTACCTGAGCGGCCACTGGATGGCGAAACGTCTACAAATAAAAACATGCAGGTGTTGCACATGTGTCTAATTCTTCAAGCAGCCTGGCCTGGTCAACCAGGCTGTTGCTCCTTAGCAGCTCGACGACCCAGGGATCCATCACAATCCATCTGATGCGACGCGTTGATCACCTGATGACAAGATAACGCACGAAATTAAGTAATTTAATTCTCGGACATTTACACATTCATTCATTTACCCTCACACACGTCTTACTACGGTGACACAGATCATGCAGGTCACAACACTGACCTGCTAGTCTCAGCACTTACTACGGTGACACAGATCATGCAGGTCACAACACTGACCTGCTAGTCTCAGCACTTACTACGATGACACAGACCATGCAGGTCACAACACTGACCTGCTAGTCTCAGCACTTACTACGGTGACACAGATCATGCAGGTCACAACACTGACCTGCTAGTCTCAACACTTACTAAGATGACACAGATCATGCAGGTCACAACACTGACCTGCTAGTCTCAACACTTACTACGATGACACAGATCATGCAGGTCACAACACTGACCTGCTAGTCTCAGCACTTACTACGATGACACAGATCATGCAGGTCACAACACTGACCTGCTAGTCTCAGCACTTACTACGGTGACGCAGATCATGCAGGTCACAACATTGACCTGCTAGTCTCAGCACTTACTACGATGACACAGACCATGCAGGTCACAACACTGACCTGCTAGTCTCAGCACTTACTACGATGACACAGACCATGCAGGTCACAACACTGACCTGCTAGTCTCAGCACTTACTACGATGACACAGATCATGCAGGTCACAACACTGACCTGCTAGTCTCAGCACTTACTACGATGACACAGATCATGCAGGTCACAACACTGACCTGCTAGTCTCAGCACTTACTACGATGACACAGATCATGCAGGTCACAACACTGACCTGCTAGTCTCAGCACTTACTACGATGACACAGACCATGCAGGTCACAACACTGACCTGCTAGTCTCAGCACTTACTACGATGACACAGACCATGCAGGTCACAACACTGACCTGCTAGTCTCAGCACTTACTACGATGACACAGATCATGCAGGTCACAACACTGACCTGCTAGTCTCAGCACTTACTACAATGACAGAGATCATTATAAATCTATGATAGGAATACCCAGATTAAAATTAAGATTCTGCCGCTGAAGGGGCTGCTTTCTAATGCACACCATATCCATCCTGTGGCCGGAAGCGCAAGAACCTATCTGGATATATATTTCCATATATATATATATATATATATGTCGTGCCGAATATGTAAAATTGGTCAATTAGCAATAACTCTCTTATACGTTTAAAGATGCATTTTTTTCATTAATGTTGATGTAAAAATTTATAATTTTGCACCAAAAGGAACTTAGAAAACTTACCTAACCTTATTATAACAAGAACAATTTATTTTAGCCTAACCCAACTAAATATATTTTAGATTTGTTTACAATAATTTAATACTAAACAAACACACTGAAATATATTTTTTTCGTTAGGTTCAGAATGATTTTGGCGAAATTATTGCATACACAAATTTTCGCTTGTTCTATATGGCAAGATGAGCGTTGCTATTTAAGCCAAGATCGCAAGTTCTGCCTATTCGGCACGACATATATATAACTATATATATATATATATATATATATATATATATATATATATATATATATATATATATATATATATATATATATATATATATATATATATATATATATACACACACACACACACATACAATTTAAATTTCATCTGTTGCAAGCATATTTACGACACTTGTTTAATATATCTGGTATGTTATTGTCAATAATAAGATGCTTGAATATATCACATAGGTTATTACAGTATCTCTATCTCTCAGTAAGTGGACAAGAAAGTGACCACAGAGATGACCACATATGCTACATTTAGTTTGAACATCTGCGTGTGTGTGTGTGTGTGTGTGTGTGTGTGTGTGTGTGTGTGTGTGTGTGTGTGTGTGTGTGTGTGTGTGTGTGCCAAACTGTAAGAAGTACTTATAACCAGGACTAAATACTGTCAGGAGTGCTTGTACCAAGCCTAATTGTCAGAGGTACTGCTGACCAGGCCTAAGAACCGTCAGAAGTACTTGTAACCAAACATAAGATTCTGAGGGTTGAAACAGTCAAAATTTTAAGCTAGCGATGTTTCGCTCACCACTAAGTTTTATAAGGTTAAGAGTTGAACTTTACAACGCTGGATAAAGTATACACTAGGTAACCACCTTGGGGATTAGCAGTGAGTAGGTGGGAGCACCCAGGCATGTCAGACAGGTGGGAACACCCAGGCATGTCAGACAGGTGGGAACACCCAGGCATGTCAGACAGGTGGGAACACCCAGGCATGTCAGACAGGTGGGAGCACCCAGGCATGTCAGACAGGTGGGAGCACCCAGGCATGTCAGACAGGTGGGAACACCCAGGCATGTCAGACAGGTGGGAACACCCAGGCATGTCAGACAGGTGGGAGCACCCAGGCATGTCAGACAGGTGGGAACACCCAGGCATGTCAGACAGGTGGGAACACCCAGGCATGTCAGACAGGTGGGAGCACCCAGGCATGTCAGACAGGTGGGAGCACCCAGGCATGTCAGACAGGTGGGAGCACCCAGGCATGTCAGACAGGTGGGAGCACCCAGGCATGTCAGACAGGTGGGAGCACCCAGGCATGTCAGACAGGTGGGAACACCCATGGATGTCAGACAGGTGGGAGCACCCAGGCATGTCAGACAGGTGGGAACACCCAGGCATGTCAGACAGGTGGGAACACCCAGGCATGTCAGACAGGTGGGAACACCCAGGCATGTCAGACAGATGGGAACACCCAGGCATGTGAGAACACCCAGGCATGCGAGACAGGTGGGAACACCCAGGCATGTCAGACAGGTGGGAACACCCAGGCATGTCAGACAGGTGGGAAAACCCAGGCATGTCAGACAGGTGGGAAAACCCAGGCATGTCAGACAGATGGGAACACCCAGGCATGTGAGAACACCCAGGCATGCGAGACAGGTGGGAACACCCAGGCATGTCAGACAGGTGGGAACACCCAGGCATGTCAGACAGGTGGGAACACCCAGGCATGTCAGACAGATGGGAACACCCAGGCATGTCAGACAGGTGGGAACACCCAAGCATGTCAGACAGGTGGGAGCACCCAGGCATGTGAGAACACGCAGGCATGCCAGACAGGTGGGAACACCCAGGCATGTCAGACAGGTGGGAACACCCAGGCATGTGAGAACACCCAGGCATGCCAGACAGGTGGGAACACCCAGGCATGCTAGACAGGTGGGAACACCCAGGCATGTCAGACAGGTGGGAACACCCAGGCATGTCAGACAGGTGGGAACACCCAGGCATGTCAGACAGATGGGAACACCCAGGCATGTCAGACAGGTGGGAACACCCAAGCATGTCAGACAGGTGGGAGCACCCAGGCATGTGAGAACACGCAGGCATGCCAGACAGGTGAGAACACCCAGGCATGTCAGACAGGTGGGAACACCCAGGCATGTGAGAACACCCAGGCATGCCAGACAGGTGGGAACACCCAGGCATGCCAGACAGGTGGGAACACCCAGGCATGTCAGACAGGTGGGAACACCCAGGCATGTCAAACAGGTGGGAACACCCAGGCATGTCAGACAGATGGGAACACCCAGGCATGTCAGACAGGTGGGAACACCCAAGCATGTCAGACAGGTGGGAGCACCCAGGCATGTGAGAACACGCAGGCATGCCAGACAGGTGGGAACACCCAGGCATGTCAGACAGATGGGAACACCCAGGCATGTCAGACAGATGGGAACACCCAGGCATGTCAGACAGGTGGGAACACCCAAGCATGTCAGACAGATGGGAACACCCAGGCATGTCAGACAGATGGGAACACCCAGGCATGTCAGACAGATGGGAACACCCAGGCATGTCAGACAGATGGGAACACCCAGGCATGTCAGACAGATGGGAACACCCAGGCATGTCAGACAGATGGGAACACCCAGGCATGTCAGACAGATGGGAACACCCAGGCATGTCAGACAGGTGGGAACACCCAAGCATGTCAGACAGATGGGAACACCCAGGCATGTCAGACAGGTGGGAACACCCAGGCATGTCAGACAGATGGGAACACCCAGGCATGTCAGACAGATGGGAACACCCAGGCATGTCAGACAGGTGGGAACACCCAGGCATGTCAGACAGATGGGAACACCCAGGCATGTCAGACAGATGGGAACACCCAGGCATGTCAGACAGGTGGGAACACCCAAGCATGTCAGACAGGTGGGAGCACCCAGGCATGTGAGAACACGCAGGCATGCCAGACAGGTGGGAACACCCAAGCATGTCAGACAGGTGGGAACACCCAGGCATGTGAGAACACCCAGGCATGCCAGACAGGTGGGAACACCCAGGCATGTCAGACAGGTGGTTGTTACGAAGGTAGGTAGAAACAGACAAGGCTGAATCTACTCACTAAATGACCCTCAACTACTCATTAGAATGGAGTCACTCCTACAAGTTGCTACCTGGCGTAAGAATAATAATGGTCCATACCAAAAGGCCGTGAGAGGGAGTACGCGATGGATAAAGGGAGAGGGGGAGAGGGATGGAATAGGCAAAAGGAAGAGAGGGAATTCGACGGAGGAAGGGGAAGGGGAAATATGGAGAGAGAAGAGTAGGATAAATGAGTAAAGAAGAGGATGAGTGATGGAAAGTATGCAAGGGGAAAGAAATAAGCGAGAATAACAAGGAAGAAAACAGGACGAGTGTGTGTGTCCTCACCTATTTGTGGTTGCAGGGGTTGAGTCACAGCTCCTGGCCCCCGCCTCTTCACTGGTCGCTACTACAGGTCACTCTCCCTGCTCCATGAGCTTTATCATGCCTCTTCTTAAAGATTCTAAATGTGTGTGTGTGTGTGTGTGTGTGTGTGTGTGTGTGTGTGTGTGTGTGTATGTGTGTGTATGTGTGTGTGTGTGTGTGTGTGTGTATGTGTGTGTGTGTGTGTGTGTGTGTGTGTGTACTCACCTAGTTGTACTCACCTAGTTGAGGTTGCGGGGGTCGAGTCCGAGCTCCTGGCCCCGCCTCTTCACTGATCGCTACTAGGTCACTCTCCCTGAGCCGTGAGCTTTATCATACCTCTGCTTAAAGCTATGTATGGATCCTGCCTCCACTACATCGCTTCCCAAACTATTCCACTTACTGACTACTCTGTGGCTGAAGAAATACTTCCTAACATCCCTGTGATTCATCTGTGTCTTCAGCTTCCAACTGTGTCCCCTTGTTACTGTGTCCAATCTCTGGAACATCCTGTCTTTGTCCATCTTGTCAATTCCTCTCAGTATTTTGTATGTCGTTATCATGTCCCCCCTATCTCTCCTGTCCTCCAGTGTCGTCAGGTTGATTTCCCTTAACCTCTCCTCATAGGACATACCTCTTAGCTCTGGGACTAGTCTTGTTGCAAACCTTTGCACTTTCTCTAGTTTCTTCACGTGCTTGGCTAGGTGTGGGTTCCAAACTGGTGTGTGTGTGTGTGTATGTGTGTGTGTGTGTGTGTGTGTGTGTGTGTGTGTGTGTGTGTGTGTGTGTGTGTGTGTGTGTGTGTGTGTGTAAAACTGGTCAATTAGCAAGAACTCATTTAAAATTAAATCCTTTCTATAATTTTCTCTTATACGTTTAAAGATATATTTTTTTTATTTATGTTAATGTAAAAATTAATAATTTTGTACCAAAACAACCTTAGAAAACTTACCTAACCTTATTATAACAAGCGCAATTTAATTTAGCCTAATCTAACTAAATATATTTTAGTTAAGTTTACAATAATTTAATAATAAACAAACACAGTGAAATATATGTTTTCGTTAGGTTTAGAATGATATTTGCGAAATTATTGCATACACAAATTTTCGCTTGCCTTATTCGGCAAGAAGAGCGTTGCTATTTAAGCCAAAAATCACAAGTTTTACCTATTCGGCACGAAACACACACACATATATACATATGTACATACATACATATATATATATATATATATATATATATATATATATATATATATATATATATATATATATATATATATATATTATTGGAGAGAGAGAGAGAGAGAGAGAGAGAGAGAGAGAGAGAGAGAGAATGTTTCAGAGAGGATGCAAATAATTTTAGAAGCAGGTACTGGAGGAATGTTGACCTCGTGTGATTAAACACCCGGGGAAAACATGTCGTACCTTCATACCTCTTGGTATCATCCCCCCCCCCGGCAACCAAACATCTCGCCTCCCCCATACCCCTCCTAATACCCTTCTTCTACCAGTAGTACTTTAGGAAAGCTTTTCACCGGGTTCCTCATAAAAGGTAATTTGGAAACTCCAAAACACTGAAGAAATAAAAGGCAGACTGTTACCATGAGAAGTTATACGATAAAATAAATACCCTGGTGGGGTGACGTTTCTAGCGGGGTGCCACAAGGATCTGTACTGGTTCCCATAATGTTATTCATTTATATAAATGACTTTCCAGAAGGACCAGAACATTATGGGAGCTGGATAGGCACCTAAAGTCATTACCTGACCAGCCGGGCTGTGCTTAGTACGTCAGTTCTTGTGCGGCCAGCAGTAACAGCCTGGCTGAGCAGGCTCTGATCCACCAGGAGGCCTGGTCATAGACCGGAATCATCAACAGGATAATTCCGATAAACCGAGCAAATGGAGCGATAGATAGATGATGGAATTTAATGTAGATCAATGTCATGTAATGGAATTGAGAGAAAGTAGAATCAGGTGGCAAGAAGAATGCAGAGAGTGTAATATTGGAAGTACCACATAAGACAGATCTAACATTCTAGGTATCAGAGAGAGACATCTAACGTTCTAGGTATCAGATAGACATCTAACATTCTAGGTATCAGAGAGAGACATCTAACATTCTAGGTATCAGATAGACACATCTAACATTCTAGGTATCAGAGAGAGACATCTAACATTCTAGGTATCAGATAGACACATCTAACATTCTAGGTATCAGATAGACACATCTAACATTCTAGGTATCAGATAGACACATCTAACATTCTAGGTATCAGATAGACACATCTAACATTCTAGGTATCAGATAGACACATCTAACATTCTAGGTATCAGATAGACACATCTAACATTCTAGGTATCAGATAGACACATCTAACATTCTAGGTATCAGATAGACACATCTAACATTCTAGGTATCAGATAGACACATCTAACATTCTAGGTATCAGATAGACACATCTAACATTCTAGGTATCAGATAGACACATCTAACATTCTAGGAGATAAAGATCAGACAGTCACAATACCGTGGACTAGAAAAATACAAACAACCCGCACACAGGACAAGTTTAGGACGACGTTTCGGTCCGACTTGTACCATGGTGAATGGTACAAGTCGGGTTACTTGTGTATTCTAGTAGTAATAAAATAATTACCAAATTATGTACGTGAGAAACTCACACGTACATTTTTTTGACACATCAGTTTAACAGACCAAGAGCTGTTATCTTACCTCTGTTCGTTTCAAAGTTCAAACCCATCTAAGGTATACTACCACCCCCCAGGATGCCACCCACAACAGTCGCAGAGAACAGCTGGTGTAAGGAAACACGCACAACGTTTCCACCCATACCGGGGATCGAGCCACGTACACAGTAATATTTTGAAAGCTATTAATAACATATGCTAGGCTAAAATTGGTATATAAAGCAGCTGTGTACTGCCTCCACCAAGGCTGAGTTAGGTTTAAAATAGTTAGCAGAGGTGAACAATGTGAGTTGTGGTTAAAGGTTAACAGTGAAGATGGCAGGTTGGGTGATAGCTGGAAGACAGGAGCCATTATAACCACAGGCTGGGTGATAGCTGGAAGACAGGAGACATTATAACCACAGGTTGGGTGATAGCTGGAAGACAGGAGACAGTATAACCACAGGTTGGGTGATAGCTGGAAGACAGGAGATGTTATAATCACAGGCTGGGTGATAGCTGGTAGACAGGAGACATTATAACCACAGGTTGGGTGATAGCTGGAAGACAGGAGATGTTATAATCACAGGCTGGGTGATAGCTGGTAGACAGGAGACATTATAACCACAGGTTGGGTGATAGCTGGAAGACAGGAGATGTTATAATCACAGGCTGGGTGATAGCTGGTAGACAGGAGACATTATAACCACAGGTTGGGTGATAGCTGGAAGACAGGACATGTTATAACCACAGGCTGGGTGATAGCTGGTAGACAGGAGACATTATAACCACATAATTCTTCGTAAGTCATGCGCGTTGTAAGAGGCGATGAAAATGCCGGGAGCAAGGGGCTAGTACCCTCTTCTCCTGTATACATTACTAAACGTAAAAACAAAAACATTCCTTTTCTTTTTAGGTCACCCTGCCTCTGCGGGAGACAGCCGGTCCATTGAAAAAAAAAGGTTATGAAAGAACATCAAAGAATGGATAAAGAAGACTTCTTAGTGGCTGCAACTGGAACAAGAAGCAACAGTTGTAAACTGAAGAAGTGAGGACGAAGGGATACAATAACTGTTTTTTTTCCCTGTGAGTGTGTTAGAAAAGTGGAGTTAAAAGGAAGTAGTGAGTTACAACCATTGTGAAGTTAAACACATTATGTGATGTATATATTACCGAAGATGTGACACCACGAACATAACTGCTGCTGCTGTAGCCACAATTTCACACACACACGACCAGAAATAACATTAATAATATATTTTAGTGTCACACGAATGCAGTTTAAGCCTATCTTATAGCTCACTATAACGTTGGAAAACCCACTAATAGATCAACGTGCAATATAAACAGGCTGACAAAGATTTTATAGTAGCCAGCCAGGCTTTAGCTTGGATTTAAGTACCTCTGACAGCCTGACATATACACAGACGATGATCAGACTAAGTACTCCTTACGGTCACTTTCTTAAACCTTACGACTGACTGTCCACTTACTAAGAAAGAAACAATGTAAACAGATTGACGTAAGTTATACAGAAAAGTATCATGGTACAGAGGACATCTTCCACATTTCATTACGTATCTACTAGTTATAAGTGAGAAGGGTTGGATTCCAGAGGGACCTGCCTTCTTACTTCCACCAGTGGGATCCCGTCCCCTACACCTTCGGCTTCACATCGTTCCAGACCATGGAGGTGAAATCTTCTGCAGGCTGAGAGACTGACCACCTCATATACCACATATTTCTCCAAGGTTGATGGATTGATTACATCACCTTCGTTTCACTATTACACCTGCTGCCTCTGTTATTCGACTGAAGAGGCCTACCGTGTAGGCGAAAGGTTTCAACATTATTAAGCACCACGTTTCGTCCACCCAATGGCTTGGGTGGGCGAAATGAATGGGAAGTGATTATCTTCCATCCTTCAGTAGTTGTTTAGCTCTGCACCATAAATAACGAACAGAAGAAAAACGTCTAACTGATGTTTACGTAAACAACGACCTTCATCACTCCAGTGGTGAGAAATGATGTGAAATACTGAAGCCTAAAGATACATATGTAGTGTAATGCGAGCCTTTACTGACAACGTTTCGCCCACACAGTGGGTCAAGGGAATTATCCAGCTATATTTAGCAGCCTGTTTTCTATTCTAGCTGCTGTTATTCCTGACGTAATGTTGTTGGGATGATGTGTACTGCATCCCAACATTACGCCTGGCTAAACTGAAAGGGAACCCATGACGCTACAAAAGGTACACAACACGCTGAAAGAGGCACCCAAGACGCTGAAAGAGGCATCCAAGACGCTGAAAGAGGCATCCAAGACGCTGAAAGAGGCATCCAAGACGCTGAAAGAGGCATCCAAGACGCTGAAAGAGGCATCCAAGACGCTGAAAGAGGCATCCAAGACGCTGAAAGAGGCATCCAAGACGCTGAAAGAGGCACCCAAGACGCTGAAAGAAGCATCCAAGACGCTGAAAGAGGTACCCAAGACGCTGAAAGAGGCATCCAAGACGCTGAAAGAGGCACCCAAGACGCTGAAAGAGGCATCCAAGACGCTGAAAGAGGCATCCAAGACGCTGAAAGAGGCATCCAAGACGCTGAAAGAGGCATCCAAGACGCTGAAAGAGGCATCCAAGACGCTGAAAGAGGTACATAAGACGCTGAAAGAGGCATCCAAGACGCTGAAAGAGGCATCCAAGACGCTGAAAGAGGCATCCAAGACGCTGAGAGAGGCATCCAAGACGCTGAGAGAGGCATCCAAGACGCTGAGAGAGGCATCCAAGACGCTGAAAGAGGCATCCAAGACGCTGAAAGAGGCATCCAAGACGCTGAGAGGCATCCAAGACGCTGAAAGAGGCATCCAAGACGCTGAGAGAGGCATCCAAGACGCTGAGAGAGGCATCCAAGACGCTGAGAGAGGCATCCAAGACGCTGAGAGAGGCATCCAAGACGCTGAAAGAGGCATCCAAGACGCTGAGAAGCATCCAAGACGCTGAGAAGCATCCAAGACGCTGAGAGGCATCCAAGACGCTGAAAGAGGTACACAAGACGCTGAAAGAGGCATCCAAGACGCTGAAAGAGGCATCCAAGACGCTGAAAGAGGCATCCAAGACGCTGAAAGAGGCATCCAAGACGCTGAAAGAGGCATCCAAGACGCTGAAAGAGGCATCCAAGACGCTGAAAGAGGCATCCAAGACGCTGAAAGAGGCATCCAAGACGCTGAAAGAGGCATCCAAGACGCTGAAAGAGGCATCCAAGACGCTGAAGAGGCATCCAAGACGCTGAAAGAGGTACACAAGACGCTGAAAGAGGCATCCAAGACGCTGAAGAGGCATCCAAGACGCTGAAAGAGGTACACAAGACGCTGAAAGAAGCATCCAAGACGCTGAAAGAAGCATCCAAGACGCTGAAAGAGGTACCCAAGACGCTGAAAGAGGTACCCAAGACGCTGAAAGAGGCATCCAAGACGCTGAAAGAGGCATCCAAGATGCTGAAAGAGGCATCCAAGACGCTGAAAGAGGCATCCAAGACGCTGGAAGAGGCATCCAAGACGCTGGAAGAGGCATCCAAGACGCTGGAAGAGGTACCCAAGACGCTGAAAGAGGTACCCAAGACGCTGAAAGAGGTACTCAAGACGCTGAAAGAGGTACTCAAGACGCTGAAAGAGGCATCCAAGACGCTGAAAGAGGCATCCAAGACGCTGAAAGAGGCATCCAAGACGATGAAAGAGGCATCCAAGACGATGAAAGAGGCATCCAAGACGATGAAAGAGGCATCCAAGACGCTGAAAGAGGCATCCAAGACGCTGAAAGAGGCAGCCAAGACGCTGAAAGAGGCATCCAAGACGCTGGAAGAGGCATCCAAGACGCTGAAAGAGGCATCCAAGACGCTGAAAGAGGCATCCAAGACGATGAAAGAGGCATCCAAGACGCTGAAAGAGGCATCCAAGACGCTGGAAGAGGCATCCAAGACGCTGAAAGAGGCATCCAAGACGCTGAAAGAGGCATCCAAGACGCTGAAAGAGGCATCCAAGACGCTGAAAGAAGCACCCAGGTAGACAGCAGTACAACAGCATGCGTAAAACTACGTCATCATGTGAGTGTGATGCGTATGCTGCTTAGGTAATGACGCATCTGTGCTGGGAATGTTGATAGCTGATGTCATCATTAACCAAGACAGACCAGGGATGGTCAGGCAACAATGTTATCTGTTGCTGTCGTCTTGTTAATACTGATGTTGTTTGTGTTGTTGTTTGTGTTGTTATTACTGATGTTGTTGTTTGTGTTGTTATTACTGCTGTTGCTGTTTGTGTTGTTGTTATTACTGCTGTTGCTGTTTGTGTTGTATTTTGTTGTTGCTTGTGCTGCTGTTATCACTACTGTTGTGCATGTTACCTTTATAGCTCCGACGGGTTTTGAGAGTTTCTCTACTCCCGCAGCCCGGCCCTGGGTCAGGCTTGTCTGGTGCTTATCTAGTCAACCAAGTTGTTGTTGCTGCTGGCGGCCCGCTGGCCCACATATCCATCACAGCCAAGTATGATCTGGCACTTAGAGATAATTGTCTAGTTTCCTCTTGAAGACTTTCACACTTGTTCCAGCAGTGTTTCGGATATCTTCTGGCAAGATGTTAAATATTCTGGGACCAAGTATACTGACACAATGTTTTCTTACTGTACCCACGGCACCCCTGAGTTTCACTGGGTTCACTGTATACATTTTCTTCCATATTTCTCACTCCAGTATGTTATGGTAATGTGCAGATTAGGGACCAGGCCTTCACGTACCTTTCGCGTGCATATTATCAGGTATTTCTCTCTCCCCCCGCTTCAGCGAGTACATATGTAGGACTCTTAAGGCGTTCCCAGTAATTTGAATGCTTTATTGGCTCTGTGTGGGCCGCAAATGATCAATGTATGTGTTCCAGGTCGTCAACGCTGAACAATACTCTAAACGAGAGCGTGCACAAAAGATTTGAAAAGTGTCACCACTGGGATTATTTTCTTGGTTTATAAAGTTCTCATTATCCATCTCATCATTTTCCTGGCTGTCGTGACATTTGTCTTATTGTGTTCTTTGTAA
>NC_091371.1:15274387-15284387 GCF_038502225.1 Cherax quadricarinatus | reverse complement strand
AATTTAATCCCACTATAATTAACATAACAAATGTAATCCCACAACAATGTAATCCCACTACTATAATTCCCATAACTGTTATTCCTCTAGCAGCTATGATCACCATCAGTCTACGTCACTAACCTAACATTCACCATCACTGAACTAAATACAAACCAGTAACATTTACCAATTTTTCCACGTAGGTTGTCCCATAGCTCGGTTGTTAGCGCACTCAGCTCACACACTGAGGTCTGTGGTTCGATCCCCGGTACGGGTGGAAATATTAGGACGTGTTTCCTTAAGACACCTGCTGTCCCTGTTCACCTAGCAGTAAGTAGGTACCTGGGCGTTAGTCGACTGGTGTGGGTCGCATCCTGGGGACAAAGCCTAATTTACCCGAAATCCTCTGCATAACAAGCGGCTTTCTGTGTAGTATGTCACTGATGTCAGCTATGGTCTGTTTAAGTTGTATCATGTACTTACAGAAATAAAGATTATTGTGTTTGGTCTGTAGCCAATCTTGATCAACAAGACTGTTGGTGCTATAGTCTGATGTGGGCATTCAGCCTCGACTCGTGCAGAACTGTTTACAGCAACCTGTCAAGTACTCACTTGAGAACAGTCAAGGATGTCTGTTTTGGTAATTCCCCGCCTGTGTGTGTGTGTGTATATATATATATATATATATATATATATATATATATATATATATATATATATATATATATATATATATATATATTATATATAAATGGAGGATGTTGAACAACGTTGGCTAATTAATTCTGATCGAGATGTATATCAGTGTACTTACTACAACTCCTATGAAAGAAAGGTTAGCTGATTTAAGGTAAAGAAATTTACAGTTAATAATAATAATAATAATAATAATTTTTATTTCTACAAGTACGTTATACAACCTATACAGATCATAGCTGACATCAATGACATACTATATAGAAATCCCCTGGTTATGCACAGCATTTCTGGCAAATTAGGTTAATTTTGCCCTTCAGGATGCGACCCACACCAGTCGACTAACACCCAGGTACCTACTTACTGATAGGTGAACACGGACAGCAGGTGTTTTAAGGAAACACGCCCCAGTGTTTCCACCTGCACCGGTGATGGAACCAGGAACCCCAGTGCGTGAGCTGAGTGCGCTACCAACTCAGCCAGACAGGATTTAGGGAAGTGCTGATCTGACTTCCCGAAATGCACCGCATGTTAGTGGCTCTCTTTTGTGTTTAACAATAATTTATAACTGGAACTATAATGTGTAATACCTCAAAAAGAAACAGAGTTGTCTGGCGAGGAGTTGATGAGCGGAGCAAACTCTCAGGCTGTTTCATTTTACAGCGATTTTTGCTTTACAGCCGTAGCCCGGAGCCTAACCTGCTGTATAAGCGGGGCCCTCTATTTTTTTAACCCCCATCAGCCGGTTCCATCTAAAAGTCAAGAATAAACAGAAAGGAATAGATGGGAAAAGTTGCAATTTTAAGTAACATTACCAGCATTAGGTGTATCGCTGAGTCAGGGACCACTTTACCTTTCATGGTAGATGCATTACGCTCCAAAAACCAAGATTATCACCAGTTAGGTCTTGCTTACGTTAATTAAGTAAACAGCCCGAGAAGAACCTTCTGGCGAACAGTTAAGTCAAGAAATACTACACAATATATACGATGAGGGACTTGAATAAGAGTTCACTACAAGGGTTGTAAATACTCTTCTTGCTACTTAGCAAACTGTAGCCATCACATCCCACGGATCGCTAGGCTGTGTATACTCCTGTTGCTACTTAGCAAACTAGCCATCACATCCCACATATCGCTAGGCTGTGTATACTCCTGTTGCTACTTAGCAAACTGTAGCCATCACATCCCACGGATCGCTAGGGTGCATCACCTCTTGTTGCTACGTAACACTGTAACCATCACAACTTACGGACCACTACCACCAACAGTCTGGTTGCAAGTAAACAATAACTCTGAAAACCTGCCACTAAGTTTACAATAAGAACTATTAACTAGCCGTACAGTGTAAGGACACACACAGTACCTTATGGTAGAGTTCTTGACTCCCTGATCATTACTGATTCTGTCACCAGTGAATGAGCATGACTTGAATACTGACTAAGAGCGTGGTCATTGGCAGGAAGTAGTGAGAGTTGAAGAGTGCTTTGACCTGTCAGCTCACCTAGTGCTCTCCACAATAAGTCAATATGAACGTACATAACGACACACAAGATAACACCAACATATAAACTTGCAAAACAACCACGGGGGGAGTTGAATGATAGCTCTGGGCCTTTCGTGTTGCAATCAACACATCAGGAGCTTGCAATGTTGCAGAAAAGAGGAGTTCCAGCAAATACGATCACAGGGAACGTCGTTGCTTATTCCTGCAAGGAGTTTATTTGGTTGGACCTCCTCTTCTTTTCTGCAACTCTGCAAGCTCCTGATGTGTTGATTGCAACATGAAAGGCCTAGAGCTATCATTCAACTTCCCCCGTGGCTGTTTTGCATCTTGCATCGCCTGTTCGCGGTATTTGTATAATATAAACGTACATAACACCCAAGATAACACTAACATAAACGTACATAACACCCAAGATAACACTAACATAAACGTACATAACACACAAGGTAATACTAACAAACGTGCATAACACACAAGGTAACACTAACATAAACGTACATAACACACAAGGTAATACAAACATAAACGTACATAACACACAAGGTAATACTAACATAAACGTACATAACACACAAGGTAACACTAACATAAACGTACATAACACACAAGGTAATACTAACATAAACGTACATAACACACAAGGTAACACTAACATAAACGTACATAACACACAAGGTAATACTAACATAAACGTACATAACACACAAGGTAACACTAACATAAACGTACATAACACACAAGGTAATACTAACATAAACGTACATAACACACAAGGTAACACTAACATAAACGTACATAACACCCAAGATAACACTAACATAAAGGTACATAACACACAAGGTAACACTAACATAAACGTACATAACACCCAAGATAACACTAACATAAACGTACATAACACACAAGGTAACACTAACATAAACGTACATAACACACAAGGTAATATTAATTAACATATAAACCTACATAACAACACAAGTTAACACTAAGTAACAAAACCATAAACTACTAACATAAGCACACAACACAAAGACAACACAAAACAATTACAGGAACACACTAATAGCCGGGTCACCTGACGGGGAAGACCCAGACCCGGGTACACCCGGAGAACCCACTGCAACATAACCTTGGTGTGTATGTGTCAAGCAGTACAAGTATTATTAGGACGAACCTAAATAAATGATGAATATCAAAGTGTTTGTCAAGGAGTGGAAGTATTATTAGAACGTACCTAAATAAATAATGACTCTGAATGTCACTGGATTGCAGTCTGAACTCTAAAGTAGATCTATAACCAGCCAGAATAACACGAGCCAAGGCAAGCACATTTACGAAGCAACTTCTGCTGTAAACCCACTGGAGGAGGTTGCACGAGCCAGACAAGTACTGCTGGCAGCCTAGCATACACACGCGCACGATGACCAAGCCAAATGGAAAATATGCACTCGGAATCATCAACCTGTGGACGTTATTTGCCTGATTATTCACTTACTGTGGAATATAATTACAAATAATTTAGAAACATATAGCTACGATTCATCTGCATAACATACCAGGAACTCTTCAATATGTTTTATATTTCCTAGTATATTACAGTATACAGAATGAAATTAGTCATGAGGTTACCACAACTACGTATGTCCTCGCATCATGGAACATGACTAGTGCTACTACGTACATGATGTTTGTAGGATTGGTGGCCCAGTGGTTAGAACATTGTGAATGTTGACTTGCTTCCCACGAGGCGGGCTAAAGTAACACGGGTTCGATACCCTGCTAGCTGCAGTTGTTTCTGTTTAACTATATATATATATATATATATATATATATATATATATATATATATATATATATATATATATATATATATATATATATATATATAATATGTCAGTTTAAATTTAATATTAAACTCAATGATAAATATATATTTTTAGAGATGTTCAGAATGTGTAGTAAAAACTGAAAAAGATTGTGAAGCAACAGGGGGGGAGGGGGGAAAGGAAGGTTAGAAAAAGTAAGGACGGGGTAGGGTATGGGTAGGTCTGCCAAGCCAGGTGGGCATCATCTATCAGGCCTCAGTAAAGGTTTTTAACTGCTTCCCATCGTCTTGAAGATCCATCACTCTTCAGCCTCCCTCCCTCACTCCTCTCCCACCATCCCTCATCTCCCTCCATCCTCCATAATTCATTTCTCACCCCTATACCTACACACACTAACTCAATTCCCTCCATTCCTCCTTTACTCATATTCTCATATACCTCCTCTTCCCCCACCTTCCGTAAATTTCTCCCGCTACAACTACCCCAACTGATATCTTTTCTATGTGCACTCGCTCTGCTTGTAGAGGTAATAATCTACTGACAGTTTACTATCATATACTTCTTTCACAGTCTCTAAACACTCTCTAAATAGTCTCTAAACACAGTAACAGTAGTAGCTGCAGTAACAGCACTAGCTGCAGTAACAGCAGTAGCTGCAGTAACAGCACTAGCTGCAGTAACAGCACCAGTAATACCAGAGAGGATTTAGAAACCACTAACAAAGGAAGGTGTTATACCTCAGTGTTGATTCAAGAATTAACTATTAAGGAATCAAGCACAACTAGAATTAAGAAATTAGGTACACGGTTGCCTTAATGAGCCTTTCACTCAGGAGACCTTACTCCTTTGTACGTAATCAATTCGTGGACACAGCGACACTAAGGAGAACCTCGATACACAGCTAGTCACTATATTCATTGTAATGTATTTAATTTATTTCTGTCTGTTTGTCTGTCTCTTTCTCTCTCTAGCAGGTGGTATTGACAGAGGAATTTACTGCTTAATGAAAAAAATACCCAGTGGAATTCGCCATTCGACTCTGAGCGAGTCCACAACGAAATTTTGGCGTCCATATTGTTTCGTTACAGGCACAACTGTGGGTATCATGGCTGTGATGGATATGAGGGGCTGCGGCCCACCAGCAGAAACAGCCTGGTTGACCAGGCAAGCACCAGACGAGCCTGGCCCATGGCCGGGCTCTCAGGGTAGAAAAACTCTCGCAACTCATCAAAGGTCTAGGTCAAATGTACCAGCAGACCTCAGTGCCTCCTCGTCTAGCAGGAACATGCTAGACACATGCCAGTACTAGATATACCAGTACTAGATACATGCCAGTACTAGATATACCAGTACTAGATACATGCCAGTACTACATATACCAGTACTAGATACATGCCAGTACTAGATATACCAGTACTAGATACATGGCAGTACTAGATATACCAGTACTAGATACATGCCAGTACTAGATATACTAGTACTAGATACATGCCAGTACTAGATATACCAGTAGTAGATACATGCCAGTACTAGATATACCAGTACTAGATACATGCCAGTACTAGATATACCAGTACTAGATACATGCCAGTACTAGATATACCAGTACTAGATACATGGCAGTACTAGACACATGCCAGTACTAGATATACCAGTACTAGACACATGCCAGTACTAGATATACCAGTACTAGATACATGCCAGTACTAGATATACCAGTACTAGATACATGCCAGTACTAGATATACCAGTACTAGATACATGCCAGTACTAGATATACCAGTACTAGATACATGCCAGTACTAGATATACCAGTACTAGATATACCAGTACTAGATATACCAGTACTAGATATACCAGTAGTAGATACATGCCAGTACTAGATATACCAGTACTAGATACATGCCAGTAATAGATACATGCCAGTACTAGATATACCAGTACTAGATACATACCAGTACTAGATACATGCCAGTACTAGATATACCAGTACTAGATACATACCAGTACTAGATACATACCAGTACTAGATATACCAGTACCAGATATACCAGTACTAGATACATGCCAGTACTAGATATACTAGTAGTATATACATGCCAGTACTAGATACACCAGTACTAGATACATGCCAGTACTAGATATACCAGTACTAGATACATGCCAGTACTAGATATACCAGTAGTAGATACATGCCAGTACTAGATATACCAGTACTAGATACATGCCAGTACTAGATATACCAGTACTATTTACATGCCAGTACTAGATATACCAGTACTAGATACATGCCAGTACTAGATATACAAGTACTAGACACATGCCAGTACTAGATATACCAGTACTAGATACATGCCAGTACTAGATATACCAGTACTAGATACATGCCAGTACTAGGTATACCAGTACTAGATACATGCCAGTACTAGATATGCCAGTACTAGACACATGCCAGTACTAGATACACCAGTACTAGACACATGCCAGTATTAGACATACCAGTACTAGATACATGCCAGTACTAGATATACCAGTAATAGGTACATGCCAGTAGTAGATACATGCCAGTACTAGATATGCCAGTACTAGATACATGCCAGTACTAGATACATGCCAGTACTAGATATACCAGTACTAGATATATGCCAGTACTAGATATGCCAGTACTAGATACATGCCAGTACTAAATATACAAGTACTAGACACATGCCAGTACTAGATACATGCCAGTACTAGATATACTAGTAGATACATGCCAGTACTAGATATAACACCACTAGATACATGCCAGTACTAGATATACGCCAGTACTAGATATACCAGTACTAGATATAACACCACTAGATACATGCCAGTACTAGATATACCAGTACTAGATACATGCCAGTACTAGATATACCAGTACTAGATATACCAGTAGTAGATACATGCCAGTACTAGATATACCAGTACTAGATACATGCCAGTACTAGATACATGCCAGTACTAGATACATGTCAGTACTAGATATACCAGTAGTAGATACATGCCAGTACTAGATATGCCAGTACTAGATACATGCCAGTACTAGATATACCAGTACTAGACACATGCCAGTACTAGATATACCTGTACTAGATACATGCCAGTACTAGATATACCAGTAATAGATACATGCCAGTACTAGATATGCCAGTACTAGATACATGCCAGTACTAGATATACCAGTAGTAGATACATGCCAGCACTAGATATACCAGTACTAGATACATGCCAGTACTAGATATACCAGTAGTAGATACATGCCAGCACTAGATATACCAGTACTAGATACATGCCAGTACTAGATATACCAGTAGTAGATACATGCCAGTACTAGATATACCAGTAGTAGATACATGCCAGTACTAGATATACCAGTACTAGATATACCAGTACTAGATATACCAGTACTAGATACATGCCAGCACTAGATATACCAGTACTAGATACATGCCAGTACTAGATATACAAGTACTAGACACATGCCAGTACTAGATATACCAGTACTAGATACATGCCAGCACTAGATACATGCCAGTACTAGATATACCAGTACTAGATATACCAGTACTAGATACATGCCAGTACTAGATATACAAGTACTAGACACATGCCAGTACTAGATATACCAGTACTAGATACATGTCAGTACTAGATATACCAGTACTAGATACATGACAGTACTAGATATACCAGTACTAGATACATGCCAGTACTAGAGATACCAGTACTAGATACATGCCAGTACTAGATATACCAGTACTAGATACATGCCAGTACTAGATACATGCCAGTACTAGATATACCAGTACTAGATACATGCCAGTACTAGATATACTAGTACTAGATACATGTCAGTACTAGATATACCAGTAGTAGATACATGCCAGTACTAGATATACCAGTACTAGATATATGCCAGTACTAGATATACCAGTACTAGATATATGCCAGTACTAGATATACCAGTACAAGACATGCCAGTACTAGATATACCAGTACTAGATACATGCCAGTAATAGATATACCAGTAATAGATACATGCCAGTACTAGATATGCCAGAACTAGATACATGCCAGTACTAGATATACCAATACTAGATACATGTCAGTACTAGATATACCAGTACTAGATACATGCCAGAACTAGATATACCAGTACTAGATACATGACAGTACTAGATATACCAGTACTAGATACATGCCAGTACTAGATATACCAGTACTAGATATACCAGTAGTAGATACATGCCAGTACTAGATATACCAGTAGTAGATACATGCCAGTACTAGATATACCAGTTCTAGATCTACCAGTAGTAGATACATGCCAGTACTAGATATACCAGTAGTAGATACATGCCAGTACTAGATATACCAGTAGTAGATACATGCCAGTACTAGATATACCAGTACTAGAAACATGCCAGTACTAGATATACCAGTACTAGACACATGCCAGTACTAGATATACCAGTACTAGACACATGCCAGTACTAGATATACCAGTACTAGATACATGCCAGTACTAGATATACCAGTACTAGAAACATGCCAGTACTAGATATACCAGTACTAGACACATGCCAGTACTAGATATACCAGTACTAGATACATGCCAGTACTAGATATACCAGTAATAGATACATGCCAGTACTAGATATACCAGTACTAGACACATGCCAGTACTAGATATACCAGTACTAGATACATGCCAGTACTAGATATACCAGTACTAGAAACATGCCAGTACTAGATATACCAGTACTAGACACATGCCAGCACTAGATATACCAGTACTAGATACATGCCAGTACTAGATATACCAGTACTAGATACATGCCAGTACTAGATATACAAGTACTAGATACATGCCAGTACTAGATATACCAGTACTAGATACATGCCAGTACTAGATATACAAGTACTAGACACATGCCAGTATTAGATATACCAGTACTAGATACATGCCAGTACTAGATATACCAGTACTAGATACATGCCAGTACTAGATATACCAGTACTAGATACATGACAGTACTAGATATACCAGTACTAGATACATGCCAGTACTAGATATACCAGTACTAGATACATGCCAGTACTAGATATACCAGTACTAGATACATGCCAGTACTAGATATACCAGTACTAGATACATGCCAGAACTAGAATACCAGTACTAGATATACTAGTACTAGATATACTAGTACTAGATACATGTCAGTACTTGATATACCAGTAGTAGATACATGCCCATACTAGATATACCAGTACTAGATATGCCAGTAGTAGATACATGCCAGTACTAGATATACCAGTACTAGATACATGCCAGTACTAGATATACCAGTGCTAGATACATGCCAGTACTAGATACACGCCAGTACTAGATACATGCCAGTACTAGATACACGCCAGTACTAGATACACGCCAGTACTAGATACATGCCAGTACTAGATATACCAGTGCTAGATACATGCCAGTACTAGATATACCAGTGCTAGATACATGCCAGTACTAGATACACGCCAGTACTAGATACACGCCAGTACTAGATACATGCCAGTACTAGATATACCAGTACTAGATACATGCCAGTACTAGATATACCAGTGCTAGATACATGCCAGTACTAGATACACGCCAGTACTAGATACACGCCAGTACTAGATACATGCCAGTACTAGATATACCAGTGCTAGATACATGCCAGTACTAGATATACCAGTACTAGATACATGCCAGTACTAGATATACCAGTGCTAGATACATGCCAGTACTAGATACACGCCAGTACTAGATACATGCCAGTACTAGATATACCAGTACTAGATACATGCCAGTACTAGATATACCAGTACTAGATACATGCCAGTACTAGATATACCAGTGCTAGATACATGCCAGTACTAGATATACCAGTACTAGATACATGCCAGTACTAGATATACCAGTACTAGATACA
>NC_091371.1:15256887-15266887 GCF_038502225.1 Cherax quadricarinatus | reverse complement strand
TATATATATATATATGCCCGAAAGACCATTGTAAAAATGTAAATTTA
The DNA here is from genome assembly GCF_038502225.1 of Cherax quadricarinatus. Lineage (NCBI taxonomy): Eukaryota > Metazoa > Arthropoda > Malacostraca > Decapoda > Parastacidae > Cherax > Cherax quadricarinatus. The sequence continues at coordinate 15,266,840 of NC_091371.1, read as the reverse complement.
TGTACGAAACCAAAATAAAACAAAAATTCTGGCAAGACGCGTTTTATTCTCAAACATCTGAACGTTTCTTGGTTACGTTCAACCTCCTTGTTGCCAGACGTGTCGCTGACGGATGTTATTAATTTAAACATTTATAGTTAAATATACGTTTGTATACGTATCAGCAACGTGGTAAAACAGGGGTAAGTCTAAACCAAACCCAGACAATTCCCCAAGTATTATTATACTGACTGATGCTAATTGTTGAAGACTTCATTCAGATTTATTAACCCCCAGAGGGTTAGTAATCCAGAATAACCCAAGGAAGCCAAGCAGAGTGGCTTATCTCTCATTGGGACACCGTTGGTCCTCTTTCTCAGAATGCGAGCCACAGACACTTGTTTACTGCTCGATGAAGAGAGGGTAACGGGTGTTATAGACTTGAACATAAAGTTTGCCTCCAGCCGCCTAGATCAAACTTGGTTCCTTCAGTTGTAAGACAGATGCAATATCATTGTTTGTAGAGACAAACAACCTTATACGAAGACCTGACACTTCAAGGTACACACAGCATAAACATAGCATTAGTAGGCTACCACTACCTGTGAGCATTAATATATAATATATATGCAAACCAACAACGGGGGAAGTTGTATGATACCTCTAGGCCTTTCGTGTTGCAATCAACACATCAAGAGCTTGCAAAGTTGTAAGAGGTGGTGGTCCAAGTAAATACGACCACAGGGAACGCCGCATACTACGTATATTATGCAAATATCGCAAACCACTGGACTGGAAGGGCACCTAAAGTCGGTACTTGACCAGCCGGGCTGTGGTTCGTACGTTGGATTGCGTGCGGCCAGCAGTAACAGCCTGGTTAATCAGGCCCTGATTTACCATGAGGCCTAGTCACAGACCGGGCCGCGGGGGCGCTGACCCCTGGAACTCTCTCCAGGTATACTCCAGGTAACCAAACGATACAGGATGCAAAACAACCCCGACTTTCGTGTTGCGATCAACATATCAGGAGCTTGTAAAAGTTGTAAATACGATCCCAGGGGGTGACTGCAACACGAAAGACCTAGAGCTATTATTCTGCTCCCCCCGTTTATATATATATATATATATATATATATATATATATATATATATATATATATATATATATATATATATATATATATATATATATAACACTGCATATATATAAATATAATACTGTATATAATTACTTAATGCAATTGATATTACACAAAAAATTAAACAGCATCAGCCTAGGATAATCCTTCGACTGATTTTTTAAATATTTAAATTAAAAATAATTAATAACTAGAATCATAAAACTGTAAAAATTATATTCAATAATAATAATAATAATAATAAAACAATAATATTTTTATTGGAAGCACTACACCTAAACTAATCAAATTTGGTCCTATGAATGTAAAGTACGGAATTCTTTGGATCAAGAGCCCTTCACCAGCATCAAGGTGCCCTCCTTGAAGGTCTGACGTCTTGTTACAGTGCCTTGAGCTCGACTGTGAATTATAGGAGTCTTGATATGATCTACTGCAACTTACGGTTGGTTAATATGGTCGATCATTAGTTACAGTTGGCTGGGAAGGTCGACCTTATAGAATGGCTGACAGAGTTAGTTAATGGATATTAGGCTTTCAGATATTTTTTTTTATTTAGGTTTAGTTTATAAATTATATTTTGAGTGGTCTTGAGAGCGCCCTTATATATAGTTGATAACGTACGTTTAGTCTTTCATAAAGCAATAACTTCAATGTTATTTTTTTCCACTACGCCTTAGTGGAAAAACAAGAACGCTAGTGACAAGTGTCCTTGTTAGCTTACGTACATATATGGCTTTTTATCCTGTACCCTTCGTAATATATGCAAATTAAAGCTAACACAAAGATGAACATGTCAATTCTGACACACACACACACAATATATATATATATATATATATATATATATATATATATATATATATATATATATATATATATATATATATATATATATATATATATATATATATATATATATATTATATATATATATATATATATATATATATATATATATATTATATATATATATATATATATATATATATATATATATATATATATATATATATATATATATATATATATATATATATATATATATATATATATATATATATCTTGCCGTCCCCTGGGCCTATCCGAACTCCAGTGATGGCCAAATTTGCAAGTACTGCTGCAACAACTTGCAAGTTAACTATAGTTACATAAAAACTGACGGTGACGACAACGAAATGGACTAAATATGACAGAAGAGGGACCGGCATTCAAGTACCAGACCTGCTACCAGACGTGAACCAGACACAAGACGTTTTCCACTAAATGAAATAACTGACCTCCATATCAACTGCACCAGTGTTTAACGGGAAGACAACATGGCAGAAATCCTGATCAACTAAATCTCCAAGGAAATGCCAGGTCTGTAGGACTTTTTTCGTCAGTGCCAAACGAGGGAAAGATTTGAGCCTTTAAACATGGCTGACCGGCATTCAAACAGCAGCTACTGCCAGACGTACAACTAGCGAAGTGAAATTCTCATCTTTACTGACGTTCATCTGTTGGCAGTAGCATCATATCTGTACCACCATCATATCACCTGTACCAGTGCTAACGAGAGGGAAACACAGGAGACATCGTCAAATCAACAGTATAAAACTCCAAGGTATAGGACGGTTATCCCTCAGTGCCAGCCGTGAGAAAGAAGTGAATAGTTAAACAGTCAAGGTTAATGTTTTAGTAGCTGACCTATATTCAGCTGACCAGTGTACAGTGAGAGAATCATAGCAGAAAACGCCAAATATATCTATAAACTCAAAGAAAGTCAGGTGGTAGGTGGCGTTACTCCCCTAAGTGTTTTAAAAATGGCTGAGTCAGCAAAACAGGTCAGGCAGTCAACAACACCACACAATCCCCGATAAATGGAACTGAGGGGGATTTGGAAGGATAAAACCATGGATTAAACCTTTCTGATCTACCAGAATGGAAAGGAGTTAGAAGTTAATTGGGGAAGCCAGACTGTGAAGTGTGATGGGAAGGGGAGTGTGTTTGAAGGGGTTAATTGTAAGGGTTTTGTGAAGTTAAGGGAAAAGTGAGCAGTGAAGAGGTTTTTGAAGAGGAAATTTTACTAGTAATTCAGTGTGATTGCTAAAGCAGGTACTAAGTGTACTAGGGACTGGAAAAGAGAAATAAATATTATTGTATATGAGTAAAAGAGCAAAGAGTGAAAATGGCAGGCATTAGGGGGGTACAGGCTGCCATAATTATATTTATATTTCTTCTTCAATTCCATGAAGAAAGAAATCAGTCATGGGGGTTGGAAAAGGTGAATGGAGTAACAGCGCCCTGGACAGTAAAAGCCCAACAGTTGCCATCCTACCAGAAAAGTAAACCTCACTATCGCCGCAAGGTATGGCAACACCGCATACCTAAACAAAAAAAATGGCACACAGCTCTTATTGTAGCGCTCTTAAGTGGTGATATCCAAATTAATCCAGGACCTCAAACTATTGTGCAGAGGAAAAACAGACAGATAAATGACGGCAATAATGACGGTCTAGTAGCTAGGGATGATAACCTTAACTCCATAGGTAATGCATACATAGGTCAATGTGAGACAATACAGCCATTATTATCTCAAACACTACCAAACAGATGTATACACTGTACTAAAGTACGCATGAAAAACAGAAAAGGCACCTTATGTAAAATGTGTAAGGGGTGGGTGCATGATGGATGTATGTACAATTATAGCAACGGTGCCAGAATTCATTTTGTGTGTAACAAATGCACTTTGGCACAGTTACCCTTTAGCAGTGATGACATTGATTTACCAAATTTTAATACAAATGACCCATTGCCATATATTGATGATTATGATTGTTTTATGAAAACAGGCCTTCACTTTATTCATGTCAATGCAAGATCACTTCTTCCTAAATTGGCAGAGATTAGGATTCTAGCTAACAAAATTAGGGCGGCAGTTATAACCATCTCTGAATCTTGGTTGGATGATACGGTGACTGACGACGAGGTCAAAATAGATGGTTACAATATAAAACGCTTAGATAGGAACAGAAAGGGTGGTGGAGTATGTGCCTACATTAGAAATGACTTAGCTTACAACCCAAGACCTGATTTAAATAACAATAAACTGGAGATTCTATGGTTTGAAGTGCTGCTTCCTAAGACCAAACCCATCTTAGTAGGAACTAGTTACCGCCCTCCTACCCAGGACCAGTTCTTAGAAGACTTTTCCAGAGTCTTGTCCGGAGTTGAAAACAATTGCGAGACAATAATACTGGGCGACTTCAATATCTGTTTTCAGCAGCAAAATAACGGGCTATGCAAAAGGTATAAGCAAATTCTAGGATTAAATAGTTACACTCAACTTATTAATACTCCAACCCGGATCACACAGTTCTCAGCCACCCTAATTGACCACATACTTTGTAACCGCTCTGAGAACATTAGTCAGTCAGGCGTCATTACCACAGGTCTTAGTGATCATTTCATCATTTACTGCACCAGGAAAATAACTAGGGATAGGATAGGCCTACACAGGACAATAAAAATGAGGTCAACTAGAAACTACAGTAAAGAAACACTGGTAAATAGGCTACACAATTGTGACTGGACAGAGATAACAAGTTGCACGGACGTAAACGATGCCTGGGAAAAATTCAAAACAATGTTCACTACCATCCTTGATAATATTGCACCAGTTAAAGAGGTTAGGATTAAACGAAGAACTGAACCCTGGATGAATACTGAGATATTAGATAATATGAAATTCAGAGACCAGCTGCTAAAAAGATTTAAAGCAAACAGACAGGATATTGCAGCACTAAATGAATTCCAAAGGGTGAGGAACAGAGTACAGAGACTTATAAAAGGAGCAAAGGCAAAGCACTACTGCTCAAAAATTGAAGAGTATAAGCATAACCCCAGAAAGCTCTGGCATCAACTAAAACAGTTGGGGTATAGCCAAGCCAGTAGATAGGTCTAACATAGTACTCACTATCGATAATGAGGCATGCCACGAAACATCTAAGGTGGCAAATTGCTTTAATTCATACTACACATCTGTTGCATCAACACTAGTAAGTAAACTACCAGCTGCATCAAATACCTTTAACACAGACTCTGATAAGTTTCAAACATACTATACCAATAAAGGGGTAACCCCAAACAGTTGTCAACTAGTAAGTGTATCTCATGACTTTATTCAAAAAGAACTAAGCAGGTTAAACCCAACTAAGAGCACAGGCCCTGATAACATCCCGTCTAAGTTCCTAAAAGATGGTGCTTCTGAACTGTCAATCCCTATTGCTCACATAATAAATCTATCAATCACCACTAATACAGTACCGGAGGGGTTCAAGGAGGCCAGAGTTACTCCTATCTTTAAGAAAAATAGTAGGTCTGATGTAAGCAACTATAGGCCTGTTAGTATACTCAGTATAATATCTAAAATTCTAGAGAGGGCGGTGTATTCTCAAGTAGTTAAGTACCTTAATGACAACAACATTCTCCATAGCTATCAATCGGGCTTTAGAAGATCCTACTCAACCGACACCTCCCTTATTAATCTGATGGATTACCTGAGAACTGAAATGTCAAAGGGGAACCTCATAGGCATGGTAACCTTAGACCTGCAAAAGGCCTTCGATACTGTCAACCACAATATATTATGTAATAAACTTCAAACTATCGGTATAGGTTCTGTAGACTGGTTTAAGTCCTACCTTAGCAATAGGAGACAAATAGTCAAAATCAACAAAACAGAATCAGAACCCCTGCCGATAACATGTGGAGTTCCCCAAGGTAGTATTCTGGGTCCCTTATTATTCTTATGTTATGTCAATGATATGCCTATCAGTGTCAAGTGCAAACTCCTACTGTATGCAGATGACAGTGCTCTGTTAGTGTCAGGTAAAGACCCACAAGATATTGCTAATGTTTTAACACTGGAACTGGAGTCCTGCAGCAAATGGTTAGTAGACAACAAACTATCATTACACCTAGGGAAAACTGAAGCCATTCTCTTTGGCACGAAACATAAACTGAGAAGGGTAAATAATTTTAATGTTCAATGTAATGGGGAGCCCATCACTTTGGTTTCATCAGTAAAATATTTGGGAATCCCCTTTGACCCAAGCATGTCAGGAGAATTGATAGGGAACAGTGTAGTAAAGAAAGCGAATGCCAGACTGAAGTTCCTGTATAGACAAGCACAGTGTCTACCTACTGAGGCTCGCAGGACTCTATGTCTAGCCCTTATACAATGCCATATGGATTACGCTTGCTCTTCTTGGTACTCTGCCTTGACAAAAAAACTGAAAGATAGACTGCAAATCACCCAGAACAAAATCGTAAGATTCATCCTGGGGCTGGGACCAAGAGAACATGTAGGCCAGGATGAATTACAGCAGTTGGATATGCTGAATGTTGAAGACAGAGTAAAACAACTGAAGCTAAATCACGTTTATAAAATTGCTCACAAGCAATGTCCAGAATATCTTGCCGTCAATTTTGTCAAGGCTGGGAACCAAAGCAATCATAGAACTAGGGGGAGAGAGCACAACTTTGTAGTACCCACAGTCAGTGGCCAGGCTTCAAACACCTTTTATTGTACAGCAATAAAGGAATGGAACAGACTACCCGCACATGTCAAAGCCAGTCATAGCGCGAACCAGTTCAAGAAGAGTGCCAAAAGGTGTCTGATGACTGTAGCTACAGAAAGGGAGGGGAATGATTTTCTGTTTTTTAGCTAACATACGTGTAAATTTTACCTTATTCCTTGTAATGACACTCGTATTGTAGATAGTCTTAATGACCTTGGTGTCGCAGATAGTCTTTTTAGTAGGATAATAAGATGTTATCTTCATTGTAGAACAATAAGAAAATATTATAACCTTTATACTATAATAATAAGGTAAAAGGACCCCAATGGAAATAAGTCACTCTGTCTGACTTTTTGGGTTATCCTAGGTTCTCTACACATATGCTGCTATATATGATAATTCTATGTAACTGTATTTGTGTATACCTGAATAAACTTACTTACTTACTTACTTACTTACTATATTATATATATATATATATATATATATATATTATATATATATATATATATATATATATATATATTATATATATATATATATATTATATATATATATATTATATATATATATATATATATTATATATATATATATATATATATATTATATATATATATATTATATATATATATATATTATATATATATATATATATTTATATATATATATATATATATATATATATATATATATATATATATATATATATATTATATATATATATATATATATATATATATATATATATATATATATATATATATATATATATATATATATATATATATATATATATATACATACATATGAGTGGGTCAACAAGAAATTCTTCTATGTTTTGAAGGTTATTAAAGGTTTTCAACTGTGTATGGTATACAATAGCAAGTCGACGAGTTAAGACACATGTACAACACTAGGTAAAAACAATCTGAAGAATCTTTATCTTTACTGACGAAATTTTTCGTGAATAAAGATGCCTGGAATTGCACATGTGTCATATCAACTCTACACACGTTCATACCTGTTCACTAGCGTCAGGTGTGTTGAGAATCATCCGGGTGTTGGAGGTGAATTTGCCCTGGTATCCCAACACTATTTCAGAACTTGGCTTTAAGCTGTCTTTTCCCAGGGCATTCAGGCTACAAGCTGAGTTAGCGACGTCAAGTTAGCGGCCTCACTCTACTGTCTGGCTCACTTTATCAACACTCAACACACTTTTATTCCTAACATGCACAAGGCCACGGTGATGTTGCATGTCACTCGTAAGGTTATACTGGGTTTAAGTACACTCCTTGAAAGTGTAAGTGTATCAAGGCTCAGTAGTGTGAGTGTGAGGATGAGTGAAAGTGAGTTACACCAAGATGTGTCAAAACACCGAGTAATGACAGGAATAAGTGTGTAACAGGAGGCAGCACGGCGTTCCTAAGCACCAAGTGGTAGGGGCAGGAAGGCAGGCACAATACTCTCTCGTCCTTGCACTTCAGGCGATTATATATTTAAAAACCAAATTAGCGGTAATGTATTTTTAGTTGTAGAGTGGCGTGAAGCAGCAGCGTGGTGGTGAGGCTGGGTGATGAGAGAGCATCACTGTACATCACATCACCATCAAGTATATACACTACCACTGTTCAACCTCTCGCCCCAAAGTGCACCGTTTCACTAGCTGAAAAAAAAAAGATCCCCTCAAGGATGGAGCTCTGGTCAGTGTTGTGGGTGACTTCACACGGACCTACAGCTGCTTGTGCACTCCTGTGAGGCAAGCAAGCACAATGATGACCACCTAAGCTAATCCCAGTGGTAAACACATGCCAATGGCAAGCCGTCAGCGTAATACACTAACAACAACCTACCTCCACACCCTCTCAATGTAAACTAACTCCTGATTCGTCGCAGGAAGGTGGTGCCCCACTAACTTGCCAACCGCACGATACAAACATTAATTACAATACACGACAATCCTTCCTCAACCTTCACCATACAACACTACATGAGCATAGACACCGGTTAAAGAAATATTTAAAATGGTCATAACAAATTATAACAATGTGTATTAAACGAGATGTGAATATGTGACAACCATTTCTTACCAGCTGCTAGAGTACCGGACGTGTATGTATCAGTAACATAAGAATGTGGGCACAATACCACATGGGATGCATAATAAATATATTAAACTAAAACTAAATACCACAGGCTGAAGCCAACCTCTCCAAATATGCACAGAAATACACCACATATATATGTCGTGCCGAATAGGCAGAACTTGCGATCTTGGCTTAAATAGCAACGCTCATCTTGCCATATAGGACAAGTGAAAATTTGTATATGCAATAATTTCGCCAAAATTATTGTGAATCTCACGAAAAAAATATATTTCACTGTGTTTGTTTAGTATTAAATTATTGCAAACGTATTTAAAATATATTTAGTTGGGTTAGGCTAAAATAAATTATTCTTGTTATAATAAGGTTAGGTAAATTTTCTAACATTCTTTTGGTGCAAAATTAAACTTTTTTACATTAGCATTAATGAAAAAATATATCTTTAAACGTATAAGAGAAAATTTCAGAAAGGACTTAATTTTAAATGAGTTCTTGCTAATTGACCAGTTTTACATATTCGGCACGATATATATATATATATATATATATATATATATATATATATATATATATATATATATATATATATATAAATCTATATAATATATATAAATATTATATATATATATATATATATATATATATATATATATATATATACATATATATATATATATATATATAATATATATATGTATATACATAATATATATATATATACATAAATCTATATAATATATATATATATATATATATATATATATATATATGTACATATATATATATATATGTATATATATACATATATATATATATACATATATATATATATACATATATATACATATATATATATATACATATATATATATACATATATATATATATACATATATATATATACATATATATATATATACATATATATATATACATATATATATATATACATATATATATATACATATATATATATATATACATATATATATATACATATATATATATATACATATATATATATACATATATATATATATACATATATATATATATATATATATATATATATATATATATATATATATATATATATATATATATATATATATATATAAATATATATATATGTATATATATATATATATATATATATATATATATATA
>NC_091371.1:15249387-15251887 GCF_038502225.1 Cherax quadricarinatus | reverse complement strand
TCCATCGGGAGGCCTGGTCATGGACCGGGCCGCGGGGGCGTTGATCCCCGGAATAACCTCCAGATACAACCTCCAGAATTGTAAAGATTACCTCACACAATGACGCAGCGCTGACGCGACGTGTGACGCAACTGGCGTGGTCACTCCAGACCCCAAAGTGACGCGGGTCATCACATTCCCTCCTCACGTGACCCCCACCCCCCATCACCCCCATCTGACCTGGTACGTCTGACCCACAAGTTAACATGCTGACCCACGGCCGCCACCTGGTCACAAACACCTTAGTCAGACTCGCCATGGCTAATATTACACTCGGCTTGCAAAGCAAAGCTCTTTCACCTAACTTAGTGCCTGTGTCTCTGTGTAGAGCTTTGCCATGTGTTCATTTGTATAGAGGTTTATCAAGCCATGCTTCCCTCTGTATAGAGCTTTATCAAGCCATACTTCCCTCTGTATAGAGCTTTATCAAGCCATACTTCCCTCTGTATAGAGCTTTATCAAACCATACTTTCCTCTGTATAGAGCTTTATCAAACCATACTTTCCTCTGTATAGAGCTTTATCAAACCATACTTTCCTCTGTATAGAGCTTTATCAAACCATACTTTCCTCTGTATAGAGCTTTATCAAGCCATACTTTCTTCTATATAGAGCTTTATCAAGCCATACTTCCCTCTATATAGAGCTTTATCAAGCCATACTTCCCTCTATATAGAGCTTTATCAAGCCATACTTCCCTCTATATAGAGCTTTATCAAGCCATACTTCCCTCTGTATAGAGCTTTATCAAGCACTGATTTGATACAGATCAATACAAGTCGAAACATAACAAGGCTCTAGACTGAGCGAAACGCTCTGCCCTGCAAGGAACACTTCCCTCACAAACGTGCAAGCTAGCCCACCCTCCCTGGTCCGGTTTAGCTTCCAACCACGCTAGCACAGCAAAAGTGAGTTAGAGAAAGCTTACCTTGCAGATTCCTTCCTTGCACGTGAGCTGATCTCAGCTTAAAACTTTGTGTGTGTGTGTGTGTGTGTGTGTGTGTGTGTGTGTGTGTGTGTGTGTGTGTGTGTGTGTGTTCGTGGCCCAACCACACCACGGTGGTGGGAGGAAGGGTAGGGGTTTAAAAGGCTTCTGATCCAAGGAATTAGAGCGACGCTTTTTCCCTTGCATTCGTCCATTCACTAATGTATTCGTTTTCATCCAACAAAATTTATTCTTACGATCTATGTTTCACTCGGTCTATCCTCTGTCTGTCTGTCTCTGACTCTGTGTCTGTTTCTCTATCTCTATCTCTGTCTCTCTCTCTCAATGCTGCTATTTCCTTCGTCAGTAGATACATCTCCTGACGCGGGGAGTCAGTCACACAGTGACCGCTTTAAGGCTGACAGTGCTCACACCTGCTGACGGAGCCCTTTTGCATCCTACACCCATTACAAAATGCAGTTTATCGGACACACTACATCCTGTGAAGGATTTGCCCCTCCCCCCCTTCCCCCTACACCCTCTTTGGGACTTCCCCCTACTCCTAAATCTTACGGAGGATTCATCACCATCATCCTCCTTCCTTATATCCCTTGCAGGACACATCCTCCATCCTGCAGAAGAGAAGCTTCACATCTTACTACAAGTATGAAACAGGTCAGAACACCTGTCATGTGGGCGTCCTGAAAATTTTGAATTTGAAGACGACTGATGGGCAATGTTATCCAAAGGTGTAGTAGCACTACCTGATGGGCAATATTATCCAAAGGTGTGTTTGTCAGTGTATGTACACTGAGATGTGTATATCTCTATGTATATACATTGAGAGATGTGTTTGTCAGTGTATATACATTGAGAGTAGTACACATCTCATTGTATATACACTAACAGATTACCTTAATTTAGGTATTACCTTAATTTAGGTATTACGCATGTCGTATATTCCCTGGCGGTGAATATACGGCATGCGGTCTTAATGACCCTCGTGCAGTCGATAGGCTTCAAACCCAATCAATCAACCGATATCTCAAAAATCTATGAAGGTACAAATCACCTACCTCACCTCTTCACCTAGCAGTAAAGCCCCTACCTCACCTCTGCACCTAGCAGTAACCCACCTACCTCCCCTCTGCACCTAGCAGTAAATAGGTACCTGGGACCTAACGACCTTAATTTAAACAAGCCACACTACCTGGCTTTGATAAGACACACTTGCAACAGTTAGGTATCTTTATTCCGAAACGTTTCGCCTACACAGTAGACTTCTTCAGTCGAGTACAGGAGCAGTAGAGATGTAGAGACGATGTCATCAGTCCATCACCCTCGAAGACGTAGTGTTGAGGTAGTCAGTCCCTCAATCCATAGCCTGGGTTAGTCTGCTATACTGACCATCCGGGGTTAATATAAGAGCGATCCTCTGCTTCCTCGGATCAGATCTCATTCCCCAGAAATAACGAAAAAGGCATAATACCGTGACTGGAAAGATACAAGCTCCAACTGCTTGGATCAAGAGCCTTTG
>NC_091371.1:15236887-15244387 GCF_038502225.1 Cherax quadricarinatus | reverse complement strand
TGTACTAACTGTTTGGTCTCTGGGACGGTGTACTGTTTGGTCTCTGGGACGGTGTACTAACTGTTGGTTTCTGGGACGGTGTACTAACTGCTGCTCTCTGGGACGGTGTACTAACTGTTTGGTCTCTGGGACGGTGTACTAACTGTTTGGTCTCTGGGACGGTGTACTAACTGTTGGTCTCTGGGACGGTGTACTAACTGCTGGTGTCTTGGACGGTGTACTAACTGCTGGTGTCTGGGACGGTATACAAACTGCTGGTGTCTGGGACGGTATACAAACTGCTGGTGTCTGGGACGGTATACAAACTGCTGGTGTCTGGGACGGTATACAAACTGCTGGTGTCTGGGACGGTGTACTAACTGCTGGTGTCTGGGACGGTATACAAACTGCTGGTCTCTGGGGCGGTGTACTAACTGCTGGTCTCTGGGACGGTGTACTAACTGCTGGTCTCTGGGGCGGTGTACTAACTGCTGGTCTCTTGGACGGTGTACTAACTGCTGGTCTCTGGGACGGTATACAAACTGCTGGTCTCTGGGACGGTATACAAACTGCTCTACGGGTTCTGAGAGGTGGAAATACTTTCAGGTTTGTTACTGATTCATTAAATACGTTATTGTAACTCCCTCACCTCCTATGATATCCAGTGTGATAACGAGAGAGAGAGAGAGAGAGAGAGAGAGAGAGAGAGAGAGGTGGGTTAAAGTTAGGATCACAACTAAGCCTTCATGTTAGAGAATAACGCAATGTGTATACAGGTATAACTATACATATACTTAGCAACTCCAGTGGAAAACAAGTCATATTGTGTGACTATATTAAGTCCTCTCTATCTCTCTCTCTCTCTCTCTCTATATATATATATATATATATATATATATATATATATATATATATATATATATATATATATATATATATATATATATATATAAGGAAACACGTCCTAATGTTACCACCCGTACAGGGGATTGAACCAGGGACCTCAATGTGTGCGTTGAGTGCGCTACCAACCCAGCTACGAGACACCCAGTACACCGCCTCTACAACATTTAACACTTGTTTCCTGGCTACCATCACTTCTTGTATCGTTCCTCTTAACAATGGTCCCCTGCCAGGTCTGCTACACTTCTTTTGGAAGATAGATTTCAACTTCTCTATTTTCTTAGTTCACCGATGTGAACAAGAATGCGTTATCTGGATAGGTTTCTCAAGTTAGTTCCTGATCAGTTGGCCTGTGGTTCGTACGCTGGACTCCGTGACTTGTGGCCAGCAGCAACAGCCTGGTTGATCAGGCTCTAATCCACCGCGAGGCCTGGTCAATGGTAAGATCCTACAAGAAACACACACAAAAAGGAAACAAATCTACTTACTAAATGTAAGCACATGTGCAGTATCTGGGGATCTTTACTGTAGATGTTTCGCCATCCACTGGCTTTCTCAGTACTAACTCAAGTACATAATGGCGAAGACTGTACAACTATATACAAAATATGAGGTAATCAGTCCCTCAGCCTTGGTGATGAAACGCACAGTAATTTTGAATAATCTGAGCGCAAGCGTTGATTCACAGCTCCTGGCCCTCGCCTCTTACCTATATGGAGCGGATGTATTACGAAAGCAGTACTCAACCTACTTTACAGGAGTCGATCAAAAGCTCCTGGCCCTCGCCTCTTACCTATGTGGAGCGGATGTGTTTAATACTAAAATAGTACTCACCTACTTTACAGGAGTCGATCAGAAGCTCCTGGCCCCCGCCTCTATATGGAGCGGATGTTTTGCCACATCTCAGTAGGCCAAGGACACAAACTTTCTTAAGAAATCAAAGACGCTAGACGCAGTACAATCATTTATTGGACGTTACAAGTAAAGGCTTTTGTAAAGCTGGATGATTATTTTAAGGAGTTGTAGAAGGAATCTCCCTAAGTAACTGATATGTAATTAAGATCACCACTATCTGGTAACAATTATTATAATCAAGAGGGAAGCGCTAAACCCGGAGGATTATACAGCGCCTGGGGGGGGGGGATGTGGAAGGCATTCAGGCTTAATTTGGGGAACTGGAGCACAGATCCAATTCCCTAAATCAAGAGCCCCTCACCAACATCAAGGAACCTTCCTTGAGGGGTTTCTGGTAACAAGATATTGGAACAATCTCTGGTCTAGTTATTCTTGTTAAAAACCACTGATAAAGGTTTAATTTTAACTAGGAATCAAAAATGCAAAAATATAAAATTAACGATATTTAATGTTAAGGTATTTAAGACATAATACTTTATTCTTATTAATTAATATTGAAAAGTACTCAAGGTACCTTATTACTCAAGGTTCCTTATTACTCAAGGTACCTTATTACTCAAGGTTCCTTATTACTCAAGGTACCTTATTACTCAAGGTTCCTTATTACTCAAGGTTCCTTATTACTCAAGGTTCCTTATTACTCAAGGTTCCTTATTATTCAAGGTTCCTTATTACTCAAGGTTCCTTATTACTAAAGCTACAAGATTTACGATTGTCTTCGTAAATATCTTACTTAAGGTAAATCCTGAAGTCATGAATTTACATAGAGATTATATGTAGTAATTTCAATGGAAGTAAGACATACATATAAGGACGGATATTACGATATACTCAATGATCCTAAATCCCAAACTCAAATTAAGAGTTTACATAACACTATAACTTGTATGTTAGTATCAATGACATGACAGTAGTGACCATAACTATGGGACTTGATATATTATTATTATTATAATCAAAAAGAAGCGCTAAGCCACAAGGGCTATACAGCAGGGACTTGATATAGAATACCGAATCTAGGCTCAACACAGATTATTACAATCTACGTGTTAGCGGAGTTGCACTCAAAAATAACATCTATGTTCTATAGTTAAGAAAATAGACATACTTAGAATGTCTGAAAAAGAAATACCTTAAGAGACAGCGACAATGACTGTCTGTTATAATAACTGTGTTTCCACTAACACACAGTAAACCAGGAGTCACCAACCACACTGTTAAAGAATCTTGAAAGTTTACCAGACTACCAGAGGAGAGAGAGACATGTTTACTGTGCTCAGGACTGGACAAGACTCTGAATCAAAGTTCACTAACCTAACATCAGGTGGGATCACGTGACTCGGTCAGCAGTCAGCTCGACCCTAAACCAACTAACAGTAGTTGGCATGATTGTTCCCACCCTCAGTAGTTTGTTCTCATTTAACAAAACAAACACATCCTACCTATTTACATAGGTAATAATAATAATAATGATAATGATAACTGATAAAACAGATAATAATATAGAGCCAAATATCTTCATTTTAGCTATTAATGGAGATATTCGCGATATAATATTGAGAGTTACATTACACTCTCACAGTATGATTGTTATAATCAAGGGGAAGCTCTAAACCCGTAGGATTATACAGCGCCTGGGGGGGGGGATGTGGAAGGCATTCAGACTTAATTCGGGGAACTGGAGCACAGATCCAATTCCCAAAATCAAGAGCCCCTCACCAACATCAAGGAACCTTCCCTGAGGGGTACACTCTCACAGTATTTAAATATAACAATGAGCTACATACACGGGGCGCAACACTAGAGTAAATCTTCGATCTATGTAGAGCCTTATAAAGTTATGATTTGATAAAGTTCTAAAGTAGAGAGCGAAACGTTGGCCCAATACAAGTGTCAAGTAACGTGTCTTCACTTGTCTTCACATAAACTCTAAAGACACACCATGTAAAACAATGACACTTTTCTTTAAGACACTCGGATATTATAACATAAAATACATAATATACATAAAATAAATATATATTTTGTATATAACATAATATACATTATACGTATATATTTAGCCAAGAATGACCCAATGAAGTCAATGTGATTAACAAACATAAATCTTTATATAAACTTATTGCAATATGCTACACAATATACACCGATAAATTAGACACATGTGCTACACTTGGGTATCTGTACTGAGGAAACGTTTCGCCACACAGTGGCTCCATCAGTCCTGTACAAAGAAGAAAGGTGAAGATCAGAAGGAGTTTGAGGTAATCAGTCCCTCCATTCATTTCCAGATTGATGGATTGATTACCTCAATTCCTTCTGATCTTCACCATTCTTCTTTTCATAAGACTGATGAAGCCAGTGTGGCGAAACATTACCTCAATAAAAATACCCGAGTGTTCTCTGAACCATTTATCTACAATATATACCGAGATATGTATTACTCTCAGTATATATATTTTAATCCCGTTATATGTATTAAAGTATTGTGTAACAGTTGACATTAGTTGCTCTTGTGTCCATTTTCCTAACATTAAAATATTCTTGACTGATGGTGAAAAAAGGTGAAATACAGCCTTAATGACCCTCAAGTAGCCGATAGACTTGAAACCCACTAATAAGTTTATTCATGCATAGGTACACATAGTTATATAAATTGTCATACATAGCAGTATATGTATATATTACCTAGAATAAACGGAAAAAGTTAGACCAAGTGACTTATTTAAATTGGTGTCCTTGACTATCATTAACAAACTAATATGCTATTTTTAAGCATTCACTTTCTTAAATTTTCTTTCTGTTGTTCTCTCGAAATAATTGTGCTTGCTTATTTTCCTTATAATCCAGTATTAGATCAGCATATTCCTTCTCTTCAGTAGGAGAGACTAGGGTTGTGGCGGCCATATTTGTTTTACCTAAGTTATGCCTTCCTATAAACGTTTTCTCTAATATTATTTTCCTTCCCAGTGCGGTTATACGTATGTATCTCTCTCTCTCTCTCTCTCTCTCTCTCTCTCTCTCTCTCTCTCTCTCTCTCTCTCTCTCTCTCTCTCTCTCTCTCTCTCTCTCTCTCTCTCTCTCTCTCTCTCTCTCTCTCTCTCTCTCTCTCTCTCTATATATATATATATACATATATATATATATATATATATATATATATATATATGTATATATATATATATATACATAACATATATGTATATATATATATATACATAACATATATGTATATATATATATATATACATAACATCTTGTAGGAGTGAGGAAGAGCCAGTTGTGAGTGTGGGGGAAGTTCGTGAGGCAGTAGGTAAAATGAAAGGGGGCAAGGCAGCCGGAATTGATGGGATAAAGATAGAAATGTTAAAAGCAGGTGGGGATATAGTTTTGGAGTGGTTGGTGCAATTATTTAATAAATGTATGGAAGAGGGTAAGGTACCTAGGGATTGGCAGAGAGCATGCATAGTTCCTTTGTATAAAGGCAAAGGGGATAAAAGAGAGTGCAAAAATTATAGGGGGATAAGTCTGTTGAGTGTACCTGGTAAAGTGTATGGTAGAGTTATAATTGAAAGAATTAAGAGTAAGACGGAGAATAGGATAGCAGATGAACAAGGAGGCTTTAGGAAAGGTAGGGGGTGTGTGGACCAGGTGTTTACAGTGAAACATATAAGTGAACAGTATTTAGATAAGGCTAAAGAGGTCTTTGTGGCATTTATGGATTTGGAAAAGGCGTATGACAGGGTGGATAGGGGGGCAATGTGGCAGATGTTGCAAGTGTATGGTGTAGGAGGTAGGTTACTGAAAGCAGTGAAGAGTTTTTACGAGGATAGTGAGGCTCAAGTTAGAGTATGTAGGAAAGAGGGAAATTTTTTCCCAGTAAAAGTAGGCCTTAGACAAGGATGTGTGATGTCACCGTGGTTGTTTAATATATTTATAGATGGGGTTGTAAGAGAAGTAAATGCGAGGGTCTTGGCAAGAGGCGTGGAGTTAAAAGATAAAGAATCACACACAAAGTGGGAGTTGTCACAGCTGCTCTTTGCTGATGACACTGTGCTCTTGGGAGATTCTGAAGAGAAGTTGCAGAGATTGGTGGATGAATTTGGTAGGGTGTGCAAAAGAAGAAAATTAAAGGTGAATACAGGAAAGAGTAAGGTTATGAGGATAACAAAAAGATTAGGTGATGAAAGATTGAATATCAGATTGGAGGGAGAGAGTATGGAGGAGGTGAACGTATTCAGATATTTGGGAGTGGAGGTGTCAGCGGATGGGTCTATGAAAGATGAGGTGAATCATAGAATTGATGAGGGAAAAAGAGTGAGTGGTGCACTTAGGAGTCTGTGGAGACAAAGAACTTTGTCCTTGGAGGCAAAGAGGGGAATGTATGAGAGTATAGTTTTACCAACGCTCTTATATGGGTGTGAAGCGTGGGTGATGAATGTTGCAGCGAGGAGAAGGCTGGAGGCAGTGGAGATGTCGTGTCTGAGGGCAATGTGTGGTGTGAATATAATGCAGAGAATTCGTAGTTTGGAAGTTAGGAGGAGGTGTGGGATTACCAAAACTGTTGTCCAGAGGGCTGAGGAAGGGTTGTTGAGGTGGTTCGGACATGTAGAGAGAATGGAGCGAAACAGAATGACTTCAAGAGTGTATCAGTCTGTAGTGGAAGGAAGGCGGGGTAGGGGTCGGCCTAGGAAGGGTTGGAGGGAGGGGGTAAAGGAGGTTTTGTGTGCGAGGGGCTTGGACTTCCAGCAGGCATGTGTGAGCGTGTTTGATAGGAGTGAATGGAGACAAATGGTTTTTAATACTTGACGTGCTGTTGGAGTGTGAGCAAAGTAACATTTATGAAGGGATTCAGGGAAACCGGCAGGCCGGACTTGAGTCCTGGAGATGGGAAGTACAGTGCCTGCACTCTGAAGGAGGGGTGTTAATGTTGCAGTTTAAAAACTGTAGTGTAAAGCACCCTTCTGGCAAGACAGTGATGGAGTGA
Organism: Cherax quadricarinatus; assembly: GCF_038502225.1. NCBI lineage: Eukaryota > Metazoa > Arthropoda > Malacostraca > Decapoda > Parastacidae > Cherax > Cherax quadricarinatus. The sequence goes on along the minus strand of NC_091371.1, from coordinate 15,237,603 downwards.
ATGATGGTGAAAGTTTTTCTTTTTCGGGCCACCCTGCCTTGGTGGGAATCGGCCAGTGTGATAATAAAAAAAAATAAAATATACATATTTATTTATTTATTTATTTTTTATACATATATAAAGATCAGGATTCCCACTATTTATCTGTACTGCTTATCCAAATTAACACAATTCTTGACGTTTTGGATGTTTCTTCATATATCATCAGAATCTAAACGTATATTACAATCCTATGGTGTCCCGTAGCTCGGTTGGTAGCGCACTCAGCTCACACACTGAGGTCTGTGGTTCGATCCCCGGTAGACGTGGAAATATTAGGACGTATTTCCTTAAGACACCTGCTGTCACCGATCACCTGGCAGTAAGTAGGTACCTGGGTGTTAGTCGACTGGTGTGAGTCGCGTCTTGGTGACAAAATTAACCTAATTTGCCTGAAATGTTGTACATAACCTGCAACCATAATTAGGTGAGCACACACACACACACACAGAGGCAGTGGAACAATCTGCAGAGTGATTTAGTGGAGGCATGATCCAATCTGATATCCAATCTTTCATCACCTAATATTTTTGTTATCCTCATAACCTTACTCTTTCCTGTATTCACTTTTAATTTTCTTCTTTTGCACACCCTACCAAATTCATCCACCAATCTCTGCAACTTCTCTTCAGAATCTCCCAAGAGCACAGTGTCATCAGCAAAGAGCAACTGTGACA
>NC_091371.1:15159387-15231887 GCF_038502225.1 Cherax quadricarinatus | reverse complement strand
ATGGTTGTTAGTACCACAGTGATGGTTGTTAGTACCACAGTGATGGTTATCAGTACCACAGTGATGGTTGTCAGTACCACAGTGATGGTTGTTAGTATCACAGTGATGGTTGTTAGTATCACAGTGATGGTTATCAGTACCACAGTGATGGTTGTTAGTATCACAGTGATGGTTATCAGTACCACAGTAATGGTTGTTAGTACCACAGTGATAGTTGTTAGCACCACAGTGATGGTTGTTAGTACCACAGTGATGGTTGTTAGTACCACAGTGATGGTTGTTAGTACCACAGTGATGGTTGTTAGTACCACAGTGATGGTTAGTATCACAGTGATGGTTATCAGTACCACAGTGATGGTTATCAGTACCACAGTGATGGTTGTTAATACCACAGTGATGGTTATCAGTACCACAGTGATGGTTGTCAGTACCACAGTGATGGTTGTTAGTACCACAGTGATGGTTGTTAGTATCACAGTGATGGTTGTTAGTACCACAGTGATGGTTGTTAGTACCACAGTGATGGTTGTTAGTACCACAGTGATGGTTGTTAGTACCACAGTGATGGTTAGTATCACAGTGATGGTTATCAGTACCACAGTGATGGTTATCAGTACCACAGTGATGGTTGTTAATACCACAGTGATGGTTATCAGTACCACAGTGATGGTTGTCAGTACCACAGTGATGGTTGTTAGTACCACAGTGATGGTTGTTAGTATCACAGTGATGGTTATCAGTACCACAGTGATGGTTGTTAGTATCACAGTGATGGTTATCAGTACCACAGTAATGGTTGTTAGTACCACAGTGATGGTTGTTAGTACCACAGTGATGGTTGTTAGTACCACAGTGATGGTTGTTAGTACCACAGTGATGGTTGTTAGTACCACAGTGATGGTTGTTAGTACCACAGTGATGGTTGTTAGTACCACAGTGATGGTTAGTATCACAGTGATGATTATCAGTACCACAGTGATGGTTATCAGTACCACAGTGATGGTTGTTAATACCACAGTGATAGTTATCAGTACCAGAGTGATGGTTATCAGTACCACAGTGATGGTTATCAGTACCACAGTGATGGTTATCAGTACCACAGTGATGGCTGTCAGTACCACAGTGATGGTTGTTAGTACCACAATAAATGGTTATAAGTATGACCATAATTTTTAAAAGGGTTAAGGTATAAGCCAGTGGAAGGCCTCGGTCAGTTGACCAAAAGCTCCAGGTGCTGGTCATCATATGACTAACACCCGCGTCAGGAAACACTTGTCCTGTTACCTGACAAACCTTACCTCACCACAGTGGTAGCCATGTCACTACCACAGTGTATCTCTCAGTGTCAACAACAGCAGGAGCACCAGCACCACTAGTAACAACAGCAGCACCACTAGCAACGCCAGCACCACTAGCAACAACATCACTAGTAACAACACCATCACCACTAGCAACAACACCAGCACCACTAGCAACAACAGCAGCACCACTAGCGACGCCAGCACCACTAGCAACAACATCACTAGTAACAACACCAGCACCACTAGCAACAACACCAGCACCACTAACAACACCAACACCACTAGCAACAACACCAGCACCACTAGCAACAACACCAGCACCACTAGCAAAACCAACATCATTAGCAACACCAACATCATTAGCAACAACACCAGCACCACTAGCAACAGCAGCACCACTAGCAACACCAAGATCACTAGCAACAACAGCAGCACCACTAGCAACAACAGTACCACTAACAACACCAGCACCACTAGCAACAACGACAGCACTAATAACAACACCAGCACCACTAACAACAACACCAGCACCAATAGCAACAACACCAGCACCACTAGCAACAACAGCAGCACCATTAGCAACACCAGCACCACTAGCAACAGCAATACCAGCACCACTAGCAACAACACCAGCACTAAGAGCAATAACACCAGTACCACTAGCAACAACACCAGCACCACTAGCAACACCACCACTAGCAACACCACATCATCAACAACATGGCTGAGTGTTCCAGCAGAGTCATCAGACACGCCCTCAACAACAACACTAACATCATCAACAACATGGCTGAGTGTTCCAGCAGAGTCATCAGACACGCCCTCAACAACAACACTAACATCATCAACAACATGGTTGAGTGTTCCAGCAGAGTCATCAGACACGCCCTCAACAACAACACTAACATCATCAACACTAACATCATCAACAACATGGTTGAGTGTTCCAGCAGAGTCATCAGACACGCCCTCAACAACAACACTAACATCATCAACACTAACATCATCAACAACATGGCTGAGTGTTCCAGCAGAGTCATCAGACACGCCCTCAACAACAACACTAACATCATCAACAACATGGTTGAGTGTTCCAGCAGAGTCATCAGACACGCCCTCAACAACAACACTAACATCATCAACACTAACATCATCAACAACATGGCTGAGTGTTCCAGCAGAGTCATCAGACACGCCCTCAACAACAACACTAACATCATCAACAACATGGCTGAGTGTTCCAGCAGAGTCATCAGACACGCCCTCAACAACAACACTAACATCATCAACAACATGGCTGAGTGTTCCAGCAGAGTCATCAGACACGCCCTCAACAACAACACTAACATCATCAACAACATGGTTGAGTGTTCCAGCAGAGTCATCAGACACGCCCTCAACAACAACACTAACATCATCAACACTAACATCATCAACAACATGGCTGAGTGTTCCAGCAGAGTCATCAGACACGCCCTCAACAACAACACTAACATCATCAACACTAACATCATCAACAACATGGCTGAGTGTTCCAGCAGAGTCATCAGACACGCCCTCAACAACAACACTAACATCATCAACACTAACATCATCAACAACATGGCTGAGTGTTCCAGCAGAGTCATCAGACACGCCCTCAACAACAACACTAACATCATCAACACTAACATCATCAACAACATGGTTGAGTGTTCCAGCAGAGTCATCAGACACGCCCTCAACAACAACACTAACATCATCAACACTAACATCATCAACAACATGGCTGAGTGTTCCAGCAGAGTCATCAGACACGCCCTCAACAACAACACTAACATCATCAACACTAACATCATCAACAACATGGTTGAGTGTTCCAGCAGAGTCATCAGACACGCCCTCAACAACAACACTAACATCATCAACACTAACATCATCAACAACATGGCTGAGTGTTCCAGCAGAGTCATCAGACACGCCCTCAACAACAACACTAACATCATCAACACTAACATCATCAACAACATGGCTGAGTGTTCCAGCAGAGTCATCAGACACGCCCTCAACAACAACACTAACATCATCAACACTAACATCATCAACAACATGGCTGAGTGTTCCAGCAGAGTCATCAGACACGCCCTCAACAACAACACTAACATCATCAACACTAACATCATCAACAACATGGTTGAGTGTTCCAGCAGAGTCATCAGACACGCCCTCAACAACAACACTAACATCATCAACAACATGGCTGAGTGTTCCAGCAGAGTCATCAGACACGCCCTCAACAACAACACTAACATCATCAACACTAACATCATCAACAACATGGCTGAGTGTTCCAGCAGAGTCATCAGACACGCCCTCAACATCATCAACACTAACATCATCAACAACATGGCTGAGTGTTCCAGCAGAGTCATCAGACACGCCCTCTAACAACAACACTAACATCATCAACAACATGGCTGAGTGTTCCAGCAGAGTCATCAGACACGCCCTCAACAACAACACTAACATCATCAACAACATGGCTGAGTGTTCCAGCAGAGTCATCAGACACGCCCTCAACAACAACACTAACATCATCAACAACATGGCTGAGTGTTCCAGCAGAGTCATCAGACACGCCCTCAACAACAACACTAACATCATCAACACTAACATCATCAACAACATGGCTGAGTGTTCCAGCAGAGTCATCAGACACGCCCTCAACATCAACACTAACATCATCAACAACATGGCTGAGTGTTCCAGCAGAGTCATCAGACGCCCTCAACGAACAGCCAGAAATATTGAATTTCTATTTCCAGCGTTCACCAGGAGATCCAGGGAGCCTTACACCCCTTTCTTTACTCCTCTTCCTCGTCTTCTTCCCTCTCTACCCTCTTCATTCCCCTCTCTTCCAACCTCTTCTCTCTCTCTCCTCATCCAACCTCTTCATTTTTCATTCTACCTCCTCCACTTCCTTCTCTTTCCAGCTCATCCACCTCCTTTCACCCTCTATGTCTCTCTCCCTTCCTCTCTTCCTCCCTTTACTGTGCTTAAACGTGTTCTTGTGTTAAGTTTTGATACGTCTAACAAGCAGTGAAGGAAATCTGTAATAATAAAAATAATAGCAATAACGACAATTATCAAACACTAAAGGCAGCGGATCCAACCCTACACACTAAAGTAAGTGTATTCAAGACAGGATCCAACCCTACACAATAAAGTAAGTGTATTCAAGACAGGATCCAACGCTACACACTAAAGTAAGTGTATTCAAGACAGGATCCAACCCTACACACTAAAGTAAGTGTATTGAAGACAGGATCCAACCCTACACACTAAAGTAAGTGTATTCAAGACAGGATCCAACCCTACACACTAAAGTAAGTGTATTCAAGACAGGATCCAACCCTACACACTAAAGTAAGTGTATTCAAGACAGGATCCAACCCTACACACTAAAGTAAGTGTATTCAAGACAGGATCCAACCCTACACACTAAAGTAAGTGTATTCAAGACAGGATCCAACCCGACACACTAAAGTAAGTGTATTCAAGACAGGATCCAACTCTACACACTAAAGTAAGTGTATTCAAGACAGGATCCAACCCTACACACTAAAGTAAGTGTATACAAGACAGGATCCAACTCTACACACTAAAGTAAGTGTATACAAGACAGGATCCAACCCTACACACTAAAGTAAGTGTATACAAGACAGGATCCAACTCTACACACTAAAGTAAGTGTATTCAAGACAGGATCCAACCCTACACACTAAAGTAAGTGTATACAAGACAGGATCCAACCCTACACACTAAAGTAAGTGTATACAAGACAGGATCCAACCCTACACACTAAAGTAAGTGTATTCAAGACAGGATCCAACCCTACACACTAAAGTAAGTGTATTCAAGACAGGATCCAACCCTACACACTAAAGTAAGTGTATTCAAGACAGGATCCAACTCTACACACTAAAGTAAGTGTATACAAGACAGGATCCAACCCTACACACTAAAGTAAGTGTATACAAGACAGGATCCAACCCTACACACTAAAGTAAGTGTATACAAGACAGGATCCAACTCTACACACTAAAGTAAGTGTATTCAAGACAGGATCCAACCCTACACACTAAAGTAAGTGTATACAAGACAGGATCCAACCCTACACACTAAAGTAAGTGTATACAAGACAGGATCCAACGCTACACACTAAAGTAAGTGTATTCAAGACAGGATCCAACTCTACACACTAAAGTAAGTGTATACAAGACAGGATCCAACTCTACACACTAAAGTAAGTGTATACAAGACAGGATCCAACCCTACACACTAAAGTAAGTGTATACAAGACAGGATCCAACCCTACACACTAAAGTAAGTGTATTCAAGACAGGATCCAACCCTACACACTAAAGTAAGTGTATTCAAGACAGGATCCAACCCTACACACTAAAGTAAGTGTATTCAAGACAGGATCCAACTCTACACACTAAAGTAAGTGTATACAAGACAGGATCCAACTCTACACACTAAAGTAAGTGTATACAAGATAGGATCCAACCCTACACACTAAAGTAAGTGTATTCAAGACAGGATCCAACCCTACACACTAAAGTAGTGTATTCAAGACAGGATCCAACTCTACACACTAAAGTAAGTGTATACAAGACAGGATCCAACCCTACACACTAAAGTAAGTGTATTCAAGACAGGATCCAACCCTACACACTAAAGTAGTGTATTCAAGACAGGATCCAACCCTACACATTAAAGTAAGTGTATTCAAGACAGGATCCAACCCTACACACTAAAGTAGTGTATTCAAGACAGGATCCAACCCTACACACTAAAGTAAGTGTATTCAAGACAGGATCCAACCCTACACACTAAAGTAAGTGTATTCAAGACAGGATCCAACCCTACACACTGAAGTAAGTGTATTCAAGACAGGATCCAACCCTACACACTGAAGTAAGTGTGTACAAGACAGGATCCAACCCTACACACTGAAGTGTGTACAAGACAGGATCCAACTCTACACACTGACGGAACTCTGTAAGAGACGGGTGGTGGGGACTATGCCGTCAGAAAGCTTCTACAGTATACTGTAGCAGCACACTGCAGCAGTAAGTAATTTACAATATAAAATATGTGCAGCTCTCCGTTGGTGTCGTGCAACTCTGGGTAATTTACAACAATTTACAATAATTTACCTGCGATCGTTACAGCCACGTAAATCACCTGATGTAAGATAAACACTGGGGAGAGGTGAGTGAATCAGAGGGGAGAAGTGAGGGAATCAGAGGGGAGAAGTGAAGGAATCAGAGGGGAGAAACGAGGAGTTTCTTGGACTGGAGGGAACTAAGCCAGAGGAAACACAACCTGGGGAGACACACTGGAGGGAACCAAGCCAGAGGAAACACAACCTGGGCAGACACACTGGAGGGAACCAAGCCAGAGGAAACAACCTGGGCAGACACACTGGAGGGAACCAAGCCAGAGGAAACACAACCTGGGCAGACACACTGGAGGGAACCAAGCCAGAGGAAACACAACCTGGGCAGACACACTGGAGGGAACCAAGCCAGAGGAAACACAACCTGGGCAGACACACTGGAGGGAACTAAGCCAGAGGAAACACAACCTGGGCAGACACACTGGAGGGAACCAAGCCAGAGGAAACACAACCTGTGGAGACACACTGGAGGGAACCAAGCCAGAGGAAACACAACCTGGGGAGACACACTGGAGGGAACCAAGCCAGACGAAACACAACCTGTGGAGACACACTGGAGGGAACCAAGCCAGAGGAAACACAACCTGTGGAGACACACTGGAGGGAACCAAGCCAGAGGAAACAACCTGGGCAGACACACTGGAGGGAACCAAGCCAGAGGAAACAACCTGGGCAGACACACTGGAGGGAACCAAGCCAGAGGAAACACAACCTGGGCAGACACACTGGAGGGAACTAAGCCAGAGGAAACACAACCTGGACAGACACACTGGAGGGAACCAAGCCAGAGGAAACACAACCTGGGCAGACACACTGGAGGGAACCAAGCCAGAGGAAACACAACCTGTGGAGACACACTGGAGGGAATCAAGCCAGAGGAAACACAACCTGGGGAGACACACTGGAGGGAACCAAGCCAGAGGAAACACAACCTGTGGAGACACACTGGAGGGAACCAAGCCAGAGGAAACACAACCTGGGGAGACACACTGGAGGGAACCAAGCCAGAGGAAACAACCTGGGGAGACACACTGGAGGGAACCAAGCCAGAGGAAACACAACCTGTGGAGACACACTGGAGGGAACCAAGCCAGAGGAAACAACCTGGGGAGACACACTGGAGGGAACCAAGCCAGAGGAAACACAACCTGGGCAGACACACTGGAGGGAACCAAGCCAGAGGAAACACAACCTGGGCAGACACACTGGAGGGAACCAAGCCAGAGAAAACAACCTGGGCAGACACACTGGAGGGAATCAAGCCAGAGGAAACAACCTGGGGAGACACACTGGAGAGAACCAAGCCAGAGGAAACACAACCTGGGGAGACACACTGGAGGGAACCAAGCCAGAGGAAACACAACCTGGGCAGACACACTGGAGGGAACCAAGCCAGAGGAAACACAACCTGTGGAGACACACTGGAGGGAACCAAGCCAGAGGAAACACAACCTGGGGAGACACACTGGAGGGAACCAAGCCAGAGGAAACACAACCTGTGGAGACACACTGGAGGGAACCAAGCCAGAGGAAACAACCTGGCCAGACACACTGGAGGGAACCAAGCCAGAGGAAACAACCTGGGGAGACACACTGGAGGGAACCAAGCCAGAGGAAACAACCTGGGGAGACACACTGGAGGGAACCAAGCCAGAGGAAACACAACCTGGGGAGACACACTGGAGGGAACCAAGCCAGAGGAAACAACCTGGGGAGACACACTGGAGGGAACCAAGCCAGAGGAAACACAACCTGGTCAGACACACTGGAGGGAACCAAGCCAGAGGAAACACAACCTGTGGAGACACACTGGAGGGAACCAAGCCAGAGGAAACACAACCTGTGGAGACACACTGGAGGGAACCAAGCCAGAGGAAACACAACCTGTGGAGACACACTGGAGGGAACCAAGCCAGAGGAAACACAACCTGTGGAGAGACACTGGAGGGAACCAAGCCAGAGGAAACAACCTGGGGAGACACACTGGAGGGAACCAAGCCAGAGGAAACACAACCTGTGGAGACACACTGGAGGGAACCAAGCCAGAGGAAACACAACCTGTGGAGACACACTGGAGGGAACCAAGCCAGAGGAAACAACCTGGGGAGACACACTGGAGGGAACCAAGCCAGAGGAAACACAACCTGTGGAGACACACTGGAGGGAACCAAGCCAGAGGAAACACAACCTGTGGAGACACACTGGAGGGAACCAAGCCAGAGGAAACACAACCTGTGGAGACACACTGGAGGGAACCAAGCCAGAGGAAACAACCTGGGGAGACACACTGGAGGGAACCAAGCCAGAGGAAACACAACCTGTGGAGACACACTGGAGGGAACCAAGCCAGAGGAAACAACCTGGGGAGACACACTGGAGGGAACCAAGCCAGAGGAAACACAACCTGTGGAGAGACACTGGAGGGAACCAAGCCAGAGGAAACACAACCTGTGGAGACACACTGGAGGGAACCAAGCCAGAGGAAACACAACCTGTGGAGACACACTGGAGAGAACCAAGCCAGAGGAAACACAACCTGGGGAGACACACTGGAGAGAACCAAGCCAGAGGAAACACAACCTGGGGAGACACACTGGAGGGAACCAAGCCAGAGGAAACACAACCTGGGGAGACACACTGGAGGGAACCAAGCCAGAGGAAACAACCTGGGGAGACACACTGGAGAGAACCAAGCCAGAGGAAACAACCTGGGGATACACACTGGAGAGAACCAAGCCAGAGGAAACACAACCTGGGGAGACACACTGGAGGGAACCAAGCCAGAGGAAACACAACCTGGGGAGACACACTGGAGAGAACCAAGCCAGAGGAAACAACCTGGGGAGACACACTGGAGAGAACCAAGCCAGAGGAAACACAACCTGGGGAGACACACTGGAGGGAACCAAGCCAGAGGAAACAACCTGGGGAGACACACTGGAGGGAACCAAGCCAGAGGAAACACAACCTGTGGAGACACACTGGAAGGAACCAAGCCAGAGGAAACACAACCTGGGGAGACACACTGGAGGGAACCAAGCCAGAGGAAACACAACCTGGGGAGACACACTGGAGGGAACCAAGCCAGAGGAAACACAACCTGTGGAGACACACTGGAGGGAACCAAGCCAGAGGAAACACAACCTGGGGAGACACACTGGAGGGAACCAAGCCAGAGGAAACACAACCTGGGGAGACACACTGGAGGGAGCCAAGCCAGAGGAAACACAACCTGGGGAGACACACTGGAAGGAACCAAGCCAGAGGAAACACAACCTGGGGAGACACACTGGAAGGAACCAAGCCAGAGGAAACACAACCTGGGCAGACACACTGGAGGGAACTAAGCCAGAGGAAACACAACCTGGGGAGACACACTGGAGAGAACCAAGCCAGAGGAAACACAACCTGGGCAGACACACTGGAGGGAACTAAGCCAGAGGAAACACAACCTGGGGAGACACACTGGAGAGAACCAAGCCAGAGGAAACACAACCTGTGGAGACACACTGGAGGGAACCAAGCCAGAGGAAACACAACCTGGGCAGACACACTGGAGGGAACCAAGCCAGAGGAAACACAACCTGGGGAGACACACTGGAGAGAACCAAGCCAGAGGAAACACAACCTGTGGAGACACACTGGAGGGAACCAAGCAAGAGGAAACACAACCTGGGGAGACACACTGGAGGGAACCAAGCCAGAGGAAACACAACCTGGGGAGATACACTGGAGGGAACCAAGCCAGAGGAAACACAACCTGTGGAGACACACTGGAGAGAACCAAGCCAGAGGAAACACAACCTGTGGAGACACACTGGAGAGAACCAAGCCAGAGGAAACACAACCTGGGGAGACACACTGGAGGGAACCAAGCCAGAGGAAACAACCTGGGGAGACACACTGGAGGGAACCAAGCCAGAGGAAACACAACCTGTGGAGACACACTGGAGGGAACCAAGCCAGAGGAAACAACCTGGGAAGACACACTGGAGGGAACCAAGCCAGAGGAAACACAACCTGTGGAGAGACACTGGAGGGAACCAAGCCAGAGGAAACACAACCTGTGGAGACACACTGGAGGGAACCAAGCCAGAGGAAACACAACCTGTGGAGACACACTGGAGAGAACCAAGCCAGAGGAAACACAACCTAGGGAGACACACTGGATGGAACCAAGCCAGAGGAAACACAACCTGTGGAGACACACTGGAGAGAACCAAGCCAGAGGAAACACAACCTGGGGAGACACACTGGAGAGAACCAAGCCAGAGGAAACACAACCTGGGGAGACACACTGGAGGGAACCAAGCCAGAGGAAACACAACCTGGGGAGACACACTGGAGGGAACCAAGCCAGAGGAAACAACCTGGGGAGACACACTGGAGAGAACCAAGCCAGAGGAAACAACCTGGGGATACACACTGGAGAGAACCAAGCCAGAGGAAACACAACCTGGGGAGACACACTGGAGGGAACCAAGCCAGAGGAAACACAACCTGGGGAGACACACTGGAGAGAACCAAGCCAGAGGAAATAACCTGGGGAGACACACTGGAGAGAACCAAGCCAGAGGAAACACAACCTGGGGAGACACACTGGAGGGAACCAAGCCAGAGGAAACACCCTGGGGAGACACACTGGAGGGAACCAAGCCAGAGGAAACACAACCTGTGGAGACACACTGGAAGGAACCAAGCCAGAGGAAACACAACCTGGGGAGACACACTGGAGGGAACCAAGCCAGAGGAAACACAACCTGGGGAGACACACTGGAGGGAACCAAGCCAGAGGAAACACAACCTGTGGAGACACACTGGAGGGAACCAAGCCAGAGGAAACACAACCTGGGGAGACACACTGGAGGGAACCAAGCCAGAGGAAACACAACCTGGGGAGACACACTGGAGGGAACCAAGCCAGAGGAAACACAACCTGGGGAGACACACTGGAAGGAACCAAGCCAGAGGAAACACAACCTGGGGAGACACACTGGAAGGAACCAAGCCAGAGGAAACACAACCTGGGCAGACACACTGGAGGGAACTAAGCCAGAGGAAACACAACCTGGGGAGACACACTGGAGAGAACCAAGCCAGAGGAAACACAACCTGTGGAGACACACTGGAGGGAACCAAGCCAGAGGAAACACAACCTGGGCAGACACACTGGAGGGAACCAAGCCAGAGGAAACACAACCTGGGGAGACACACTGGAGAGAACCAAGCCAGAGGAAACACAACCTGTGGAGACACACTGGAGGGAACCAAGCAAGAGGAAACACAACCTGGGGAGACACACTGGAGGGAACCAAGCCAGAGGAAACACAACCTGGGGAGATACACTGGAGGGAACCAAGCCAGAGGAAACACAACCTGTGGAGACACACTGGAGAGAACCAAGCCAGAGGAAACACAACCTGTGGAGACACACTGGAGAGAACCAAGCCAGAGGAAACACAACCTGGGGAGACACACTGGAGGGAACCAAGCCAGAGGAAACAACCTGGGGAGACACACTGGAGGGAACCAAGCCAGAGGAAACAACCTGTGGAGACACACTGGAGGGAACCAAGCCAGAGGAAACACAACCTGGGGAGACACACTGGAGAGAACCAAGCCAGAGGAAACAACCTGGGGAGACACACTGGAGGGAACCAAGCCAGAGGAAACACAACCTGGGGAGACACACTGGAGGGAACCAAGCCAGAGGAAACACAACCTGGGGAGACACACTGGAGGGAACCAAGCCAGAGGAAACAACCTGGGGAGACACACTGGAGAGAACCAAGCCAGAGGAAACACAACCTGGGGAGACACACTGGAGGGAACCAAGCCAGAGGAAACACAACCTGGGGAGACACACTGGAGGGAACCAAGCCAGAGGAAACACAACCTGGGGAGACACACTGGAGGGAACCAAGCCAGAGGAAACACAACCTGGGGAGACACACTGGAGGGAACCAAGCCAGAGGAAACAACCTGGGGAGACACACTGGAGAGAACCAAGCCAGAGGAAACACAACCTGGGGAGACACACTGGAGGGAACCAAGCCAGAGGAAACACAACCTGGGGAGACACACTGGAGGGAACCAAGCCAGAGGAAACACAACCTGGGGAGACACACTGGAGGGAACCAAGCCAGAGGAAACAACCTGGGGAGACACACTGGAGAGAACCAAGCCAGAGGAAACACAACCTGGGGAGACACACTGGAGGGAACCAAGCCAGAGGAAACACAACCTGGGGAGACACACTGGAGGGAACCAAGCCAGAGGAAACAACCTGGGGAGACACACTGGAGGGAACCAAGCCAGAGGAAACACAACCTGGGGAGACACAGTAGATCCCCATCAAGCCTGCATGGGGATAAACACCGTAATAATGTTGTCTTTCATAAATGGAGTATTACAAGTTAGCTTGGGTAGCCGGAAACCTAAGATTGATCTTGTGAACCGAACACTCCTGCGAGTGACAGTGATTCCATTAACCTTTCTCTACTTATACTTTACCACCGCTGAAAATTTGAAACCTATCAGATGAGTCGTTCTCGAGTAATAAACGACAATGTTGCAGACCCTGATCCACCCCCAGGCCTGGTCATGGACCGGGCCGCGGGGGGCGTTGACCCCCTCAACACCCTCCGGGCAAGTAAGTTTATAGAATTATCATACCTAGCAATATATGTGTAGAGAACCTGGGATAACCCAGAAAAGTCAGACAGAGTGACTTATTTCCATTGGGGTCCTTTTACCTTATTATTATAATATAAAGGTTATAATATTTTCTTATTATTCTATAATGAAGATAACATCTTATTATCATACTAAAAAGACTATCTACTACACGAGGGTCATTAAGACTATCTACTACACGAGGGTCATTAAGACTATCTACTACACGAGGGTCATTAAGACTATCTACTACACGAGGGTCATTAAGACTATCTACAATACGAGGGTCATTAAGACTATCTACTACACGAGGGTCATTAAGACTATCTATTACACGAGGGTCATTAAGACTATCTACTACACGAGGGTCATTAAGACTATCTACTACACGAGGGTCATTAAGACTATCTACTACACCAGGGTCATTAAGACTATCTACTACACGAGGGTCATTAAGACTATCTACTACACGAGGGTCATTAAGACTATCTACTACACGAGGGTCATTAAGACTATCTACTACACGAGGGTCATTAAGACTATCTACTACACGAGGGTCATTAAGACTATCTACTACACGAGGGTCATTAAGACTATCTACTACACGAGGGTCATTAAGACTATCTACAATACGAGGGTCATTACTAGGAATAAGGTAAAATTTACACGTATGTTATCTAAAAAATAAAAAATCCTTCCCCTCCCTTTCTGTCACTACATTTATCAGACACTTTTTGGTACTCTTCTTGAACTGGTTCATGCTATGACTGGCTTTGACATGTGCGGGTAGTCTGTTCCGTTCCTTTATTGCTGTACAATAAAAGGTGTTTGAAGCCTGGCCACTGACTGTGGGTACTACAAAGTTGTGCTCTCTCCCCCTAGTACTATGATTGCTGCGGTTCCCAACCTTGACAAAATTGACAGCAAGATATTCTGGACATTGTTTGTGAGCAATTTTATAAACATGATTTATCTTCAGTTGTTTTACTCTGTCTTCAACATTCAGCATATCCAACTGCTGTAATTCATCCTGGCCTACATGTGCTCTTGGTCCCAGCCCCAGGATCAATCTTACCATTTTGTTCTGGGTGATTTGCAGTCTATCTTTCAGTTTTTTTGTCACTTGGCATACTTCAGGTAGACTCCAGGTAGACTCCAGGTAGACTCCAGGTAAGGAAAGGAATCAGGCGCCCACAAAAAATTATCCCGTCGAGGATAACGTAATAATAACAACAACAATAATAATAAAAATAATAATAATAATAATAATGCCAATAACTTATCAATAAAACACAGTAATAAACTTCAATAAACAGTAAGGTATTTAGTTCTGAACAAAGAGAAATAGTATTGAATGTAAAATAAATACAATTGGGTTGTAATGGTATTGAAGAGAAATTTACAAGAAGGTGAAGATAAGGTGGTTGAGGGAAGACGAGTCAGCTGTGTGGATATAAGACCCAGCCTGTGACCAGCGTCAACACAACCCTCACCATCTTTGTTTTATACTCCTCACCAGGAAGAGGGGGCGTGGTGTGAGGGAGAGAGAGAGAGAGAGAGAGAGAGAGAGAGAGAGAGAGAGAGAGAGAGAGAGAGAGAGAGAGAGAGAGAGAGAGAGAGAGAGAGAGAGCTGATGTAGGTAACAGCTCTAAGCTTGTAAATAAGGTTAGGAACATTTATACCTTCGATATACCTTTGAAAAGTTCGAGACTTTCATTACTCTCGGAGCCCGGCCATGGGTCAGGCTCGTCTGGTGCTTGCCTGGTCAACGAGGCTGTCGCTGCTGGAGGCCCGCTGCCCCATATATATTCATAACAGCCATTTAATGAGAGAGTATACACCATTCTCTTAGACTGCCTCATCCATCCTCCCGTCTCCCACTTCTGGACAAAGGCATATGTGTGTGTGTGTGGGTATATATATATATATATATATATATATATATATATATATATATATATATATATATATATATATATATATATATATAATGAAACTTAGACAAGTAATTCTAGCATATGTGACAGCCTTAATGACCCTCGTGTAGTCGAAAGCCCTGAAACATAGAAATCTAACTTTTAGACACAGAAAACTGATGACGAGGGGTTGACCCAGCCGGGTTTGACGTGAGAAAACATCAACACTAAAGAGAAGCTCGACACACATGATCTGAGATGACGGCAATACCACAAGACGGGCAGCCAGCAACAACTCTACCTCAACCTCTCTCACCTTGAAGGTATCCCCCATCTTCTGGATTCTTGAATCAACAACATATGTACCAGCATCAAGGCACCGTCCTTGAAGAATTATCGCAGATAA
Source organism: Cherax quadricarinatus (assembly GCF_038502225.1). Taxonomy (NCBI): domain Eukaryota; kingdom Metazoa; phylum Arthropoda; class Malacostraca; order Decapoda; family Parastacidae; genus Cherax; species Cherax quadricarinatus. The sequence goes on along the minus strand of NC_091371.1, from coordinate 15,216,362 downwards.
AATGCAAATATATACACTTAATTACTCATGACAAGATAACCTCGGTAAAAAATAACGTCGCATGTTTCCCGATAACCAAGATAACAGGAATGGTAAATTGCGACGCTGATAAGCATCAATATACAGCAAGCAAATGTGAAGGCTACAACCAGGGGTGAATATTTGTTTTATTAAGTTATTCGCAGCTTCACACTGAGGCACGGTAACCTGAAGAAGAAGAAACACTTTCCTCATCACTCTATCACTGTCTTGCCAGGGGCATGCTGACACTACAGTTATACTGTAATGTATCTCAACCCAGCCTGGAGAGTACAGGTATTGTACTTCCCACTACCACCCATCCTGGAGAGTACAGGTATTGTACTTCCCACTACCACCCATCCTGGAGAGTACAGGAATTGTACTTCCCACTACCACCCATCCTGGAGAGTACAGGTATTGTACTTCCCACTACCACCCATCCTGGAGAGTACAGGTGTTGTACTTCCCACTACCACCCATCCTGGAGAGTACAGGTGTTGTACTTCCCACTACCACCCATCCTGGAGAGTACAGGTATTGTACTTCCCACTACCACCCATCCTGGAGAGTACAGGTGTTGTACTTCCCACTACCAACCATCCTGGAGAGTACAGGTATTGTACTTCCCACTACCACCCATCCTGGAGAGTACAGGTATTGTACTTCCCACTACCACCCATCCTGGAGAGTACAGGTATTGTACTTCCCACTACCACACATCCTGGAGAGTACAGGTATTGTACTTCCCACTACCACCCATCCTGGAGAGTACAGGTGTTGTACTTCCCACTACCACCCATCCTGGAGAGTACAGGTATTGTACTTCCCACTACCACCCATCCTGGAGAGTACAGGTATTGTACTTCCCACTACCACCCATCCTGGAGAGTACAGGTATTGTACTTCCCACTACCACCCATCCTGGAGAGTACAGGTATTGTACTTCCCACTAACACCCATCCTGGAGAGTACAGGTATTGTACTTCCCACTACCACCCATCCTGGAGAGTACAGGTATTGTACTTCCCACTACCACCCATCCTGGAGAGTACAGGTATTGTACTTCCCACTAACACCCATCCTGGAGAGTACAGGTATTGTACTTCCCACTACCACCCATCCTGGAGAGTACAGGTATTGTACTTCCCACTACCACCCATCCTGGAGAGTACAGGTATTGTACTTCCCACTACCACCCATCCTGGAGAGTACAGGTATTGTACTTCCCACTACTACCCATCCTGGAGAGAACACGTATTGTACTTCCCACTACCACCCATCCTGGAGAGTACAGGTATTGTACTTCCCACTACCACCCATCCTGGAGAGTACAGGTATTGTACTTCCCACTACCACCCATCCTGGAGAGTACAGGTATTGTACTTCCCACTACCACCCATCCTGGAGAGTACAGGTATTGTACTTCCCAATACCACCCATCCTGGAGAGTACAGGTATTGTACTTCCCACTACTACCCATCCTGGAGAGAACACGTATTGTACTTCCCACTACCACCCATCCTGGAGAGTACACGTATTGTACTTCCCACTACCACCCATCCTGGAGAGTACAGGTATTGTACTTCCCACTACCACCCATCCTGGAGAGTACAGGTATTGTACTTCCCACTACCACCCATCCTGGAGAGTACAGGTGTTGTACTTCCCACTAACACCCATCCTGGAGAGTACAGGTATTGTACTTCCCACTACCACCCATCCTGGAGAGTACACGTATTGTACTTCCCACTACCACCCATCCTGGAGAGTACAGGAATTGTACTTCCCACTACCACCCATCCTGGAGAGTACAGGTGTTGTACTTCCCACTACCACCCATCTTGGAGAGTACAGGTATTGTACTTCCCACTACCACCCATCCTGGAGAGTACAGGTATTGTACTTCCCACTACCACCCATCCTGGAGAGTACAGGTATTGTACTTCCCACTACCACCCATCCTGGAGAGTACAGGTATTGTACTTCCCACTACCACCCATCCTGGAGAGTACAGGTATTGTACTTCCAACTACTACCCATCCTGGAGAGTACAGGTATTGTACTTCCCACTACCACCCATCCTGGAGAGTACAGGTATTGTACTTCCCACTACCACCCATCCTGGAGAGTACAGGTGTTGTACTTCCCACTACCACCCATCCTGGAGAGTACAGGTATTGTACTTCCCACTACTACCCATCCTGGAGAGTACAGGTATTGTACTTCCCACTACCACCCATCCTTCAGAGTGCAGTCAACCTGAGCTGGGAGACTTCAGTAGTGTCAGTCTGAGCTGGGAGACTTCAGTAGTGTCAGTCTGAGCTGGGAGACTTCAGTAGTGTCAGTCTGAGCTGGGAGACTTCAGTAGTGTCAGTCTGAGCTGGGAGACTTCAGTAGTGTCAACCTCAGCTGGGAGACTTCAGTAGTGTCAACCTGAGCTGGGAGACTTCAGTAGTGTCAACCTGAGCTGGGAGACTTCAGTAGTGTCAGTCTGAGCTGGGAGACTTCAGTAGTGTCAACCTGAGCTGGGAGACTTCAGTAGTGTCAGTCTGAGCTGGGAGACTTCAGTAGTGTCAACCTCAGCTGGGAGACTTCAGTAGTGTCAACCTGAGCTGGGAGACTTCAGTAGTGTCAACCTGAGCTGGGAGACTTCAGTAGTGTCAGTCTGAGCTGGGAGACTTCAGTAGTGTCAACCTGAGCTGGGAGACTTCAGTAGTGTCAACCTGAGCTGGGAGACTTCAGTAGTGTCAACCTGAGCTGGGAGACTTCAGTAGTGTCAGTCTGAGCTGGGAGACTTCAGTAGTGTCAGCCTGAGCTGGGAGACTTCAGTAGTGTCAGCCTGAGCTGGGAGACTTCAGTAGTGTCAACCTGAGCTGGGAGACTTCAGTAGTGTCAACCTGAGCTGGGAGACTTCAGTAGTGTCAGTCTGAGCTGGGAGACTTCAGTAGTGTCAACCTGAGCTGGGAGACTTCAGTAGTGTCAACCTGAGCTGGGAGACTTCAGTAGTGTCAACCTGAGCTGGGAGACTCCAGTAGTGTCAGTCTGAGCTGGGAGACTTCAGTAGTGTCAGTCTGAGCTGGGAGACTTCAGTAGTGTCAACCTGAGCTGGGAGACTTCAGTAGTGTCAACCTGAGCTGGGAGACTTCAGTAGTGTCAGTCTGAGCTGGGAGACTTCAGTAGTGTCAGTCTGAGCTGGGAGACTTCAGAAGTGTCAGCCTGAGCTGGGAGACTTCAGTAGTGTCAGCCTGAGCTGGGAGACTTCAGTAGTGTCAACCTGAGCTGGGAGACTTCAGTAGTGTCAGCCTGAGCTGGGAGACTTCAGTAGTGTCAGTCTGAGCTGGGAGACTTCAGTAGTGTCAGTCTGAGCTGGGAGACTTCAGTAGTGTCAGTCTGAGCTGGGAGACTTCAGAAGTGTCAGCCTGAGCTGGGAGACTTCAGTAGTGTCAGTCTGAGCTGGGAGACTTCAGAAGTGTCAGCCTGAGCTGGGAGACTTCAGTAGTGTCAGCCTGAGCTGGGAGACTTCAGTAGTGTCAGTCTGAGCTGGGAGACTTCAGTAGTGTCAGTCTGAGCTGGGAGACTTCAGAAGTGTCAGCCTGAGCTGGGAGACTTCAGTAGTGTCAGCCTGAGCTGGGAGACTTCAGTAGTGTCAACCTGAGCTGGGAGACTTCAGTAGTGTCAGCCTGAGCTGGGAGACTTCAGTAGTGTCAGTCTGAGCTGGGAGACTTCAGAAGTGTCAGCCTGAGCTGGGAGACTTCAGTAGTGTCAGCCTGAGCTGGGAGACTTCAGTAGTGTCAACCTGAGCTGGGAGACTTCAGTAGTGTCAGTCTGAGCTGGGAGACTTCAGAAGTGTCAGCCTGAGCTGGGAGACTTCAGTAGTGTCAGCCTCAGCTGGGAGACTTCAGTAGTGTCAGCCTGAGCTGGGTGACTTCAGTAGTGTCAGTCTGAGCTGGGAGACTTCAGTAGTGTCAGCCTGTGTTGGGAGACTTCAGTAGTGTCAGCCTGAGCTGGGAGACTTCAGTAGTGTCAACCTGAGCTGGGAGACTTCAGTAGTGTCAGCCTGAGCTGGGAGACTTCAGTAGTGTCAACCTGAGCTGGGAGACTTCAGTAGTGTCAGTCTGAGCTGGGAGACTTCAGTAGTGTCAGTCTGAGCTGGGAGACTTCAGAAGTGTCAGCCTGAGCTGGGAGACTTCAGTAGTGTCAGTCTGAGCTGGGAGACTTCAGTAGTGTCAGTCTGAGCTGGGAGACTTCAGTAGTGTCAGTCTGAGCTGGGAGACTTCAGAAGTGTCAGCCTGAGCTGGGAGACTTCAGTAGTGTCAGCCTGAGCTGGGAGACTTCAGTAGTGTCAACCTGAGCTGGGAGACTTCAGTAGTGTCAGTCTGAGCTGGGAGACTTCAGTAGTGTCAGTCTGAGCTGGGAGACTTCAGTAGTGTCAGTCTGAGCTGGGAGACTTCAGTATTGTCAACCTGAGCTGGGAGACTTCAGTAGTGTCAGCCTGAGCTGGGAGACTTCAGTAGTGTCAACCTGAGCTGGGAGACTTCAGTAGTGTCAGTCTGAGCTGGGAGACTTCAGTAGTGTCAGTCTGAGCTGGGAGACTTCAGAAGTGTCAGCCTGAGCTGGGAGACTTCAGTAGTGTCAACCTGAGCTGGGAGACTTCAGTAGTGTCAGTCTGAGCTGGGAGACTTCAGTAGTGTCAGCCTGAGCTGGGAGACTTCAGTAGTGTCAACCTGAGCTGGGAGACTTCAGTAGTGTCAGCCTGAGCTGGGAGACTTCAGTAGTGTCAACCTGAGCTGGGAGACTTCAGTAGTGTCAACCTGAGCTGGGAGACTTCAGAAGTGTCAGTCTGAGCTGGGAGACTTCAGTAGTGTCAGTCTGAGCTGGGAGACTTCAGTAGTGTCAGCCTGTGTTGGGAGACTTCAGTAGTGTCAGCCTGAGTTGGGAGACTTCAGTAGTGTCAGTCTGAGCTGGGAGACTTCAGTAGTGTCAACCTGAGCTGGGAGACTTCAGTAGTGTCAGTCTGAGCTGGGAGACTTCAGTAGTGTCAGCCTGTGTTGGGAGACTTCAGTAGCGTCAACCTGAGCTGGGAGACTTCAGTAGTGTCAGCCTGTGTTGGGAGACTTCAGTAGTGTCAACCTGAGCTGGGAGACTTCAGTAGCGTCAACCTCAGCTGGGAGACTTCAGTAGTGTCAACCTGAGCTGGGAGACTTCAGTAGTGTCAGTCTGAGCTGGGAGACTTCAGTAGTGTCAACCTGAGCTGGGAGACTTCAGTAGTGTCAACCTCAGCTGGGAGACTTCAGTAGTGTCAACCTGAGCTGGGAGACTTCAGTAGTGTCAACCTGAGCTGGGAGACTTCAGTAGTATCAACCTCAGCTGGGAGACTTCAGTAGTGTCAGCCTGAGCTGGGAGACTTCAGTAGTGTCAACCTGAGCTGGGAGACTTCAGTAGTGTCAGCCTGAGCTGGGAGACTTCAGTAGTGTCAACCTGAGCTGGGAGACTTCAGTAGTGTCAACCTGAGCTGGGAGACTTCAGTAGTGTCAACCTGAGCTGGGAGACTTCAGTAGTGTCAGCCTGAGCTGGGAGACTTCAGTAGTGTCAACCTCAGCTGGGAGACTTCAGTAGTGTCAGCCTGAGCTGGGAGACTTCAGTAGTGTCAACCTGAGCTGGGAGACTTCAGTAGTGTCAACCTGAGCTGGAGACTTCAGTAGTGTCAACCTGAGCTGGGAGACTTCAGTAGCGTCAACCTCAGCTGGGAGACTTCAGTAGTGTCAGCCTGTGTTGGGAGACTTCAGTAGTGTCAACCTGAGCTGGGAGACTTCAGTAGTGTCAACCTGAGCTGGGAGACTTCAGTAGTGTCATCCTGAGCTGGGAGACTTCAGTAGTGTCAACCTGAGCTGGGACACTTCAGTAGCGTCAACCTCAGCTGGGAGACTTCAGTAGTGTCAGCCTGAGCTGGGAGACTTCAGTAGTGTCAACCTGAGCTGGGAGACTTCAGTAGTGTCAGCCTGAGCTGGGAGACTTCAGTAGTGTCAGTCTGAGCTGGGAGACTTCAGTAGTGTCAACCTGAGCTGGGAGACTTCAGTAGTGTCAACCTCAGCTGGGAGACTTCAGTAGTGTCAACCTCAGCTGGGAGACTTCAGTAGTGTCAACCTCAGCTGGGAGACTTCAGTAGTGTCAACCTGAGCTGGGAGACTTCAGTAGTGTCAACCTCAGCTGGGAGACTTCAGTAGTGTCAACCTGAGCTGGGAGACTTCAGTAGTGTCAACCTGAGCTGGGAGACTTCAGTAGCGTCAACCTCAGCTGGGAGACTTCAGTAGTGTCAGCCTGTGTTGGGAGACTTCAGTAGTGTCAACCTGAGCTGGGAGACATCAGTAGTGTCAACCTGAGCTGGGAGACTTCAGTAGTGTCAGCCTGAGCTGGGAGACTTCAGTAGTGTCAACCTGAGCTGGGAGACTTCAGTAGCGTCAACCTCAGCTGGGAGACTTCAGTAGTGTCAGCCTGAGCTGGGAGACTTCAGTAGTGTCAACCTGAGCTGGGAGACTTCAGTAGTGTCAACCTGAGCTGGGAGACTTCAGTAGTGTCAGTCTGAGCTGGGAGACTTCAGTAGTGTCAACCTGAGCTGGGAGACTTCAGTAGTGTCAACCTGAGCTGGGAGACTTCAGTAGTGTCAGCCTGAGCTGGGAGACTTCAGTAGTGTCAGTCTGAGCTGGGAGACTTCAGTAGTGTCAACCTGAGCTGGGAGACTTCAGTAGTGTCAGCCTGAGCTGGGAGACTTCAGTAGTGTCAACCTGAGCTGGGAGACTTCAGTAGTGTCAGCCTGAGCTGGGAGACTTCAGTAGTGTCAACCTGAGCTGGGAGACTTCAGTAGTGTCAGCCTGAGCTGGGAGACTTCAGTAGTGTCAGTCTGAGCTGGGAGACTTCAGTAGTGTCAGTCTGAGCTGGGAGACTTCAGTAGTGTCAACCTGAGCTGGGAGACTTCAGTAGTGTCAGTCTGAGCTGGGAGACTTCAGTAGTGTCAGTCTGAGCTGGGAGACTTCAGTAGTGTCAACCTGAGCTGGGAGACTTCAGTAGTGTCAACCTGAGCTGGGAGACTTCAGTAGTGTCAGTCTGAGCTGGGAGACTTCAGTAGTGTCAACCTGAGCTGGGAGACTTCAGTAGTGTCAGCCTGTGTTGGGAGACTTCAGTAGTGTCAGCCTGTGCTGGGAGACTTCAGTAGTGTCAGCCTGAGCTGGGAGACTTCAGTAGTGTCAACCTGAGCTGGGAGACTTCAGTAGTGTCAGCCTGAACTGGGAGACTTCAGTAGTGTCAGTCTGAGCTGGGAGACTTCAGTAGTGTCAGTCTGAGCTGGGAGACTTCAGTAGTGTCAACCTGAGCTGGGAGACTTCAGTAGTGTCAGTCTGAGCTGGGAGACTTCAGTAGTGTCAACCTGAGCTGGGAGACTTCAGTAGTGTCAACCTGTGCTGGGAGACTTCAGTAGTGTCAACCTGAGCTGGGAGACTTCAGTAGTGTCAGTCTGAGCTGGGAGACTTCAGTAGTGTCAACCTGAGCTGGGAGACTTCAGTAGTGTCAGTCTGAGCTGGGAGACTTCAGTAGTGTCAACCTGAGCTGGGAGACTTCAGTAGTGTCAACCTGAGCTGGGAGACTTCAGTAGTGTCAACCTGAGCTGGGAGACTTCAGAAGTGTCAGTCTGAGCTGGGAGACTTCAGAAGTGTCAGCCTTAGCTGGGAGACTTCAGTAGTGTCAGTCTGAGCTGGGAGACTTCAGTAGTGTCAGTCTGAGCTGGGAGACTTCAGTAGTGTCAGTCTGAGCTGGGAGACTTCAGTAGTGTCAGTCTGAGCTGGGAGACTTCAGAAGTGTCAGCCTGAGCTGGGAGACTTCAGTAGTGTCAGTCTGAGCTGGGAGACTTCAGAAGTGTCAGCCTGAGCTGGGAGACTTCAGAAGTGTCAGCCTGAGCTGGGAGACTTCAGTAGTGTCAGTCTGAGCTGGGAGACTTCAGTAGTGTTAGTCTGAGCTGGGAGACTTCAGTAGTGTCAGTCTGAGCTGGGAGACTTCAGTAGTGTCAGTCTGAGCTGGGAGACTTCAGAAGTGTCAGCCTGAGCTGGGAGACTTCAGTAGTGTCAGTCTGAGCTGGGAGACTTCAGTAGCGTCAGTCTGAGCTGGGAGACTTCAGAAGTGTCAGCCTGAGCTGGGAGACTTCAGTAGTGTCAGTCTGAGCTGGGAGACTTCAGTAGTGTCAGTCTGAGCTGGGAGACTTCAGTAGTGTCAGTCTGAGCTGGGAGACTTCAGTAGCGTCAGTCTGAGCTGGGAGACTTCAGAAGTGTCAGCCTGAGCTGGGAGACTTCAGTAGTGTCAACCTGAGCTGGGAGACTTCAGTAGTGTCAGTCTGAGCTGGGAGACTTCAGTAGTGTCAGTCTGAGCTGGGAGACTTCAGTAGCGTCAGTCTGTGCTGGGAGACTTCAGAAGTGTCAGCCTGAGCTGGGAGACTTCAGTAGTGTCAACCTGAGCTGGGAGACTTCAGTAGTGTCAGTCTGAGCTGGGAGACTTCAGTAGTGTCAACCTGAGCTGGGAGACTTCAGTAGTGTCAACCTGAGCTGGGAGACTTCAGAAGTGTCAGCCTGAGCTGGGAGACTTCAGTAGTGTCAGCCTGAGCTGGGAGACTTCAGTAGTGTCAGTCTGAGCTGGGAGACTTCAGTAGTGTCAGCCTGAGCTGGGAGACTTCATTAGTGTCAGTCTGAGCTGGGAGACTTCAGTAGTGTCAGTCTGAGCTGGGAGACTTCAGTAGTGTCAGTCTGAGCTGGGAGACTTCAGTAGTGTCAGTCTGAGCTGGGAGACTTCAGTAGTGTCAGTCTGAGCTGGGAGACTTCAGTAGTGTCAGTCTGAGCTGGGAGACTTCAGTAGTGTCAGTCTGAGCTGGGAGACTTTAGTAGTGTCAGAGGTGGGAGACTTGACAGTTACCATCTTCCAGCAGAGCTGCAGTTACTATCACTTGACAGTTACCATCTTCCAGCAGAGCTGCAGTTACTATCACTTGACAGTTACCATCTTCCAGCAGAGCTGCAGTTACTATCACTTGACAGTTACCATCTTCCAGCAGAGCTGCAGTTACTATCACTTGACAGTTACCATCTTCCAGCAGAGGTGCAGTTACTATCACTTGACAGTTACCATCTTCCAGCAGAGCTGCAGTTACTATCACTTGACAGTTACCATCTTCCAGCAGAGCTGCAGTTACTCTCACCTGACAGTTACCATCTTCCAGCAGAGCTGCAGTTACTATCATTTGACAGTTACCATCTTCCAGCAGAGCTGCAGTTACTATCACTTGACAGTTACCATCTTCCAGCAGAGCTGCAGTTACTATCACATGACAGTTACCATCTTCCAGCAGAGCTGCAGTTACTATCATTTGACAGTTACCATCTTCCAGCAGAGCTGCAGTTACTATCACTTGACAGTTACCATCTTCCAGCAGAGCTGCAGTTACTATCACTTGACAGTTACCATCTTCCAGCAGAGCTGCAGTTACTATCACTTGACAGTTACCATCTTCCAGCAGAGCTGCAGTTACTCTCAATTGACAGTTACCATCTTCCAGCAGAGCTGCAGTTACTATCACTTGACAGTTACCATCTTCCAGCAGAGCTGCAGTTACTATCACTTGACAGTTACCATCTACCAGCAGAGCTGCAGTTACTCTCACTTGACAGTTACCATCTACCAGCAGAGCTGCAGTTACTCTCACTTGACAGTTACCATCTCTCAGGATAGCCTGGCCCATACACAGGAAAATTGGAATATTTCTGCCAACATCTGCGTCACCCGAGAGCTGTCAAGAAATATTACGCACCATTATTGTTGTGGTTGACTTAGTGCCACAGCTCCTGGTCCCCCCTGCTTCTTGACTCCTCGACCCTGTCATACCTATTGCTTAAGCTGTGTATGGAGTGTTCCATCGTTACGTCTCTCCTGCTACACCCCTCACCTCCCATCCCCCACCCTTCTACCAGTACGTCTGACGCCAGGCCAATGAGATAATGTCGTCTGAGCGGCGTCACTTTGATGTACGGGCGAAAGTCTACACGAATTATTATTGTGTGTCTGGGTGGGTGGCGTGGGCGATGGGCGGCGGGTGTGGGCAGCGGATGGGTGGGTGTTGAGGGCGTAGCGAATTGTAGTTATATATTGTTTATAAATTCTAACACACACATACATGCAAAGGCCAAGTATGTATTGACAAATGCCTTTGACAACTGGTAACACGCACACACACACAACACGCACGCACGCACACACACACACACACACACACACACACACACACACACACACACACACACACACACACACACACACACACACACACACACGCACACACCTGGTCAAATACCTAAGAAACTGGAAAAAGACAGAGACGTCTGCGACTGAGAGGAATACACTGTGAGGCCTTGAAAGGACTGAATTTGATGACCTCAGAGGAGTGAAGAACAAGAGGGAGACGTGATCACGACATGCAAAATCCTAAGAGGAATCTAAATAAGAGACAGGGACAGAGTGAATGAAAAGGGCCACGATCAAGGGGTCATAGGTGGAAACTGAAGACGCAGATGAACCACAGGGATGAAAGGAAGTATTTATAAGTGGAATAAATGACTTGGATGAGGCAATGGTGAAGGCAAACTCAATACACAGCTTCAAGAGTAGGTACAATAAGATCCAGGAAGCCAGGAACCAGTATACACACACACACACATATATATATATATATATATATATATATATATATATATATATATATATATATATATATATATGTATATATATATATATATATATATATATATATATATATATATATATATATATATATATATATATATATATATATATATATATATATATATATATATATATATATATATACAAAGAGAGAGAGAGAGAGAGAGACGTACAAAACGGCTATACAATATAACAATCCTGGTAACATGGACTGACGCCAGGGCTTTTACGAATTTAAATCAGTTCTCCATAAGATAATTTCATATAATTCATTTCTGTATAAAATAAGTGATATAAATAATTCAATATTATTGAGTTAAAGAGGACGTGAATTATTTAGGTAAAGAGGGCGTGGAATTTAGGTAAAGACGGCGTGGAATTTAGGTAAAGAGGGCGTGGAATTTAGGTAAAGAGGGCGTGGAATTTAGGTAAAGACGGCGTGGAATTTAGGTAAAGAGGGCGTGGAATTTAGGTAAAGAGGGCGTGGAATTTAGGTAAAGACGGCGTGGAATTTAGGTAAAGAGGGCGTGGAATTTAGGTAAAGAGGGCGTGGAATTTAGGTAAAGAGGGCGTGAATTATTAAGGTAAAGAGTGGTTTAAAGGGAGGGAGAGAGAGAGAGAGAGAGAGAGAGAGAGAGAGAGAGAGAGAATAATAATGAGTACTCACCAACTACACATAAATGACAGTACTCTCATATGCGTTAATCACCTGCAAGTGTGTGAGGACGTGACTCCAGCGCAGCCCCCTAGTTACAAGATAGGCTACCCTGGAGCCACCCTCCTCACTCTGACCGAAATGCACAAATGATAGTTAACCTTTTTAGTGAATGGAGCCCCTTCATTCCCACCAGCAATCATCTACCGTGTTTTAAGCTATTTGTTAAGGCTCAACAGGATTTGTGGATAGGTGATGATGAGGGTGAGTGATATAGTTAGTGTTTGGTACAGGAGGGAACCAAAATAAGAAAGTAGGAAGTAGTAGACTAAGAGGGACAGTTATTAAGACAGTTATACAAGACGTATTTATTAAGGCAGGTTTTTCATGAGAACTCAAGGTAGGCTGAGCCATAGCTGCAGCCTGGTCCCCTGGAGGGTGTTCTGGGGGGTCAACGCCCCCCGGAACACCATTTTGTAGACAGTCTTGTTTTGTAGACATTTGGTAGACAGCAACCACCCAGGGAAGTACTACCGTCCTGCCAGATGACTGTGAAACAAAAACCTGTAACTGTTTTACATGATGGTAGGATTGCTGGTTTCTTTTTCTGTCTCATAAACACGCTAGATAACAGGGATATCTTGCTACTCCTACTTACACTTTGGTCACACTTCACAGACACGCACATGCATATATATATATACATACATCTAGGTTTTTCTCCTTTTTCTAAATAGCTCTTGTTCTTTTTTATTTCTTCTATTGTCCATGGGGAAGTGGAAAAGAATCTTTCCTCCGTAAGCCATGCGTGTCGTATGAGGCGACTAAAATGCCGGGAGCAATGGGCTAGTAACCCCTTCTCCTGTATACAATTACTAAAAAAGAGAAGAAGAAAAACTTTATAAAACTGGGTTGCTTAAATGTGCGTGGATGTAGTGCGGATGACAAGAAACAGATGATTGCTGATGTTATGAATGAAAAGAAGTTGGATGTCCTGGCCCTAAGCGAAACAAAGCTGAAGGGGGTAGGAGAGTTTCAGTGGGGGGAAATAAATGGGATTAAATCTGGAGTATCTGAGAGAGTTAGAGCAAAGGAAGGGGTAGCAGTAATGTTAAATGATCAGTTATGGAAGGAGAAAAGAGAATATGAATGTGTAAATTCAAGAATTATGTGGATTAAAGTAAAGGTTGGATGCGAGAAGTGGGTCATAATAAGCGTGTATGCACCTGGAGAAGAGAGGAATGCAGAGGAGAGAGAGAGATTTTGGGAGATGTTAAGTGAATGTATAGGAGCCTTTGAACCAAGTGAGAGAGTAATTGTGGTAGGGGACTTGAATGCTAAAGTAGGAGAAACTTTTAGAGAGGGTGTGGTAGGTAAGTTTGGGGTGCCAGGTGTAAATGATAATGGGAGCCCTTTGATTGAACTTTGTATAGAAAGGGGTTTAGTTATAGGTAATACATATTTTAAGAAAAAGAGGATAAATAAGTATACACGATATGATGTAGGGCGAAATGACAGTAGTTTGTTAGATTATGTATTGGTAGATAAAAGACTGTTGAGTAGACTTCAGGATGTACATGTTTATAGAGGGGCCACAGATATATCAGATCACTTTCTAGTTGTAGCTACACTGAGAGTAAAAGGTAGATGGGATACAAGGAGAATAGAAGCATCAGGGAAGAGAGAGGTGAAGGTTTATAAACTAAAAGAGGAGGCAGTTAGGGTAAGATATAAACAGCTATTGGAGGATAGATGGGCTAATGAGAGCATAGGCAATGGGGTCGAAGAGGTATGGGGTAGGTTTAAAAATGTAGTGTTGAGTGTTCAGCAGAAGTTTGTGGTTACAGGAAAGTGGGTGCAGGAGGGAAGAGGAGCGATTGGTGGAATGATGATGTAAAGAGAGTAGTAAGGGAGAAAAAGTTAGCATATGAGAAGTTTTTACAAAGTAGAAGTGATGCAAGGAGGGAAGAGTATATGGAGAAAAAGAGAGAAGTTAAGAGAGTGGTGAAGCAATGTAAAAAGAGAGCAAATGAGAGAGTGGGTGAGATGTTATCAACAAATTTTGTTGAAAATAAGAAAAAGTTTTGGAGTGAGATTAACAAGTTAAGAAAGCCTAGAGAACAAATGGATTTGTCAGTTAAAAATAGGAGAGGAGAGTTATTAAATGGAGAGTTAGAGGTATTGGGAAGATGGAAGGAATATTTTGAGGAATTGTTAAATGTTGATGAAGATAGGGAAGCTGTGATTTCGTGTATAGGGCAAGGAGGAATAACATCTTGTAGGAGTGAGGAAGAGCCAGTTGTGAGTGTGGGGGAAGTTCGTGAGGCAGTAGGTAAAATGAAAGGGGGTAAGGCAGCCGGGATTGATGGGATAAAGATAGAAATGTTAAAAGCAGGTGGGGATATAGTTTTGGAGTGGTTGGTGCAATTATTTAATAAATGTATGGAAGAGGGTAAGGTACCTAGGGATTGGCAGAGAGCATGCATAGTTCCTTTGTATAAAGGCAAAGGGGATAAAAGAGAGTGCAAAAATTATAGGGGGATAAGTCTGTTGAGTGTACCTGGTAAAGTGTATGGTAGAGTTATAATTGAAAGAATTAAGAGTAAGACGGAGAATAGGATAGCAGATGAACAAGGAGGCTTTAGGAAAGGTAGGGGGTGTGTGGACCAGGTGTTTACAGTGAAACATATAAGTGAACAGTATTTAGATAAGGCTAAAGAGGTCTTTGTGGCATTTATGGATTTGGAAAAGGCGTATGACAGGGTGGATAGGGGGGCAATGTGGCAGATGTTGCAAGTGTATGGTGTAGGAGGTAGGTTACTGAAAGCAGTGAAGAGTTTTTACGAGGATAGTGAGGCTCAAGTTAGAGTATGTAGGAAAGAGGGAAATTTTTTCCCAGTAAAAGTAGGCCTTAGACAAGGATGTGTGATGTCACCGTGGTTGTTTAATATATTTATAGATGGGGTTGTAAGAGAAGTAAATGCGAGGGTCTTGGCAAGAGGCGTGGAGTTAAAAGATAAAGAATCACACACAAAGTGGGAGTTGTCACAGCTGCTCTTTGCTGATGACACTGTGCTCTTGGGAGATTCTGAAGAGAAGTTGCAGAGATTGGTGGATGAATTTGGTAGGGTGTGCAAAAGAAGAAAATTAAAGGTGAATACAGGAAAGAGTAAGGTTATGAGGATAACAAAAAGATTAGGTGATGAAAGATTGAATATCAGATTGGAGGGAGAGAGTATGGAGGAGGTGAACGTATTCAGATATTTGGGAGTGGACGTGTCAGCGGATGGGTCTATGAAAGATGAGGTGAATCATAGAATTGATGAGGGAAAAAGAGTGAGTGGTGCACTTAGGAGTCTGTGGAGACAAAGAACTTTGTCCTTGGAGGCAAAGAGGGGAATGTATGAGAGTATAGTTTTACCAACGCTCTTATATGGGTGTGAAGCGTGGGTGATGAATGTTGCAGCGAGGAGAAGGCTGGAGGCAGTGGAGATGTCATGTCTGAGGGCAATGTGTGGTGTGAATATAATGCAGAGAATTCGTAGTTTGGAAGTTAGGAGGAGGTGCGGGATTACCAAAACTGTTGTCCAGAGGGCTGAGGAAGGGTTGTTGAGGTGGTTCGGACATGTAGAGAGAATGGAGCGAAACAGAATGACTTCAAGAGTGTATCAGTCTGTAGTGGAAGGAAGGCGGGGTAGGGGTCGGCCTAGGAAGGGTTGGAGGGAGGGGGTAAAGGAGGTTTTGTGTGCGAGGGGCTTGGACTTCCAGCAGGCATGCGTGAGCGTGTTTGATAGGAGTGAATGGAGACAAATGGTTTTTAATACTTGACGTGCTGTTGGAGTGTGAGCAAGGTAACATTTATGAAGGGATTCAGGGAAACCGGCAGGCCGGACTTGAGTCCTGGAGATGGGAAGTACAGTGCCTGCACTCTGAAGGAGGGGTGTTAATGTTGCAGTTTAAAAACTGTAGTGTAAAGCACCCTTCTGGCAAGACAGTGATGGAGTGAATGATGGTGAAAGTTTTTCTTTTTCGGGCCACCCTGCCTTGGTGGGAATCGGCCGGTGTGATAATAAAAAAATAAAAAATAAATCTGAAAATAACAGTTTAAGGAAGCGAAACGAGGTGACACTTTCTACTGTACCTGAGCTGTACCTAGTTGCCTTCAACCACAGTCTCACCTGGAAAGAAGAAAATATATATAAAGACGGGTTACACAAGACGTCAGGTGAAGTCACGAGGTGGGAAGCCAAAAGTGACGTCACCAACAAGATATAGTCATGTTGGCTCAGAATTAGAGTTAAAATATGATGTTTAATGATACAAATAACTGGAGAGGAATCTAACACGATAAGAGACGGTGTGGAGGAGGGAGGGAGGGAGGGAGGGAGGGAGGGAGGGAGGGAGGGAAGGAGGGAGGGAGGGAAGGAGGGAGGGAGGGAGGGAGGGAGGGAGGGAAGGAGGGATGGAGGGAGGGAGGGAGGGAAGGATGGAGGGAAGGAGGGAAGGAGGGAAGGAAGGAGGGAAGGAGGGAAGGAGGGAAGGAAGGAGGGAAGGAAGGAGGGAAGGAGGGAAGGAGGGAAGGAAGGAGGGAAGGAGAAAAGGAGGGAAGGAGGGAGGGAAGGAGGGAAGGTGGGAGGGAAGGAGGGAGGGAAGGAGGGAGGAAAGGAGGGAAGGAGGGAAGGAGGGAAGGAGGGAAGGTGGGAGGGAGGGAGGGAAGGAGGGAAGGAGGGAAGGAGGGAAGGTGGGAGGGAGGGGAAACTAACTAGAAGAGAACATTTTTTTATTTATCAAACTTGTATTTAGGAAACGTTTCTCCACACAGTGGCGTCATCAGTCCAATAGAACGAAGAATAGTGAAGGTCAGAAGAAGACTGAGGTAGTCAGTCCCTCAGCCTGGAGTTGATTTAATCAGTCCATCAATCTTGAAAAGACTCTTCCTAGGAACTTCTTGCAAGGTGTTACAAAAAACGCGATTCTAAAAGCTTAGAGATCTCCAGGTAATACTAGAAAGGACTGCCCTTCTAGCATCCAGCCTGTTACTGGGTTTTCGTAACAAGTAGTCAGTATCCTTGTCCAATTATCCATTAAAATTCAGTATAATTCAATAGTTCTTTAGGATTACAACTGGTAGGCTACTAACTAGAGAAATTAAAATTTAATAAATTTATTAAGTCTAGAGGTATATTATCAAATTAAATTAATTACAGCAATCAAAATAAAATCAATCTCTCGAGTTCAATATTATTGTGCTGAAAGCACATATCACATTTATAATTCTTAAGTACCGTCTGGTACATTAACATTTAATAAGATATTACAAATATGTACAAGTGTGTATGTATGTGTGTTAAGTGCTCTAAGTAGTTCGCTAGACTTAAACAAGTGACTGACAAAGTCCTCAAATAAAATAACTTCTTGACCGACTGGCAACCAGAACAGTCTGCTTGAACAATGAAAAGAATGCTAAGCCCAATAGCCATATAACAAGCGACTGCGACACAATCAGGATCAAGGAGATAATATAACGACACTAAGTAGGGACCATCAGCAGATCCTCCACAAAAGTTACAAAACTCCCATACTACTGAATCTAAGTTCAGCATAGGAAAAACCCGACTGTGACAATACACAGAAACCAGTACAAAATTAGGTCAGAAGCTATAGCTAAGGACCTGAGATGCTCAGAGTGTCTATGTGACACACAACCTCAGTACAACGTCGAAAATCACTAAGTCTATACAATGTTCTGTGAACAGAGTTCTACAGAACTAACAAGAATAATGAGACAGACAATCTGTCCAACCACCAAGCGAGTCTAGAGCAGACTGCATACTTCACGAGAGGTGAGGACACCCCCCCCTCGATCACGTGATAGCTCCGTGGACAGCACAGCTCAGAAGCCGGCAGTATAACGAGCGACAAGCCATAATTACAGTAGTTTGACAATCAAGACTTGAACTGAGCACATATTATGTACATCCTAACAACATAAGCTACGTCAAATAACAATATAAGGCAATACATTTGCGATTTAGCTATTATCGCAAATATAAGCAATATAAAATTATATGAAAAGGTAATATACATTATATATATATACATAATAATCATTGTAACCCATTCAGGGGTTGCAACACAAGGCATCAAACATACCAGTTCTATTGTATTGGTTTAAAATCGGAAAGATGTCAATATGAAGTCCAGTTGTGTTAGAGCAAGACTGACGACGTGTACAGTCATGATTCTTGTAGTACAGACAAACAGGGCTACATGAAGCCTGGTACCTAACAACCTTCCAGCATCCACCTGTATTTTAATTACCCTAAATCACGGTTTGTATTGAGAAATTGAAGGAGAGAATAAACCTTCTCTCAGTGTAAGTATATTAGTGTCGATATATTAGTGTCAATATAGTGTTAGTTGACATAAGTTGTGACGGTGTGTTAGAAGCAGCGGGTCAGTGGTGTACCCTCGCTGCTGTGGTGTGTTAGAAGCAGTGAGTCAGTGGTGTACCCTCGCTGCTGTGGTGTGTTAGAAGCAGCGAGTCAGTGGTGTACCCTCGCTGCTGTGGTGTGTTAGAAGCAGCGGGTCAGTGGTGTACCCTCGCTGCTGTGGTGTGTTAGAAGCAGTGAGTCAGTGGTGTACCCTCGCTGCTGTGGTGTGTTAGAAGCAGTGAGTCAGTGGTGTACCCTCGCTGCTGTGGTGTGTTAGAAGCAGTGAGTCAGTGGTGTACCCTCGCTGCTGTGGTGTGTTAGAAGCAGCGAGTCAGTGGTGTACCCTCGCTGCTGTGGTGTGTTAGAAGCAGTGAGTCAGTGGTGTACCCTCGCTGCTGTGGTGTGTTAGAAGCAGTGAGTCAGTGGTGTACCCTCGCTGCTGTGGTGTGTTAGAAGCAGTGAGTCAGTGGTGTACCCTCGCTGCTGTGGTGTGTTAGAAGCAGTGAGTCAGTGGTGTACCCTCGCTGCTGCAGTGAGTCAGTGGTGTACCCTCGCTGCTGTGGTGTGTTAGAAGCAGCGGGTCAGTGGTGTACCCTCGCTGCTGTGGTGTGTTAGAAGCAGTGAGTCAGTGGTGTACCCTCGCTGCTGTGGTGTGTTAGAAGCAGTGAGTCAGTGGTGTACCCTCGCTGCTGTGGTGTGTTAGAAGCAGTGAGTCAGTGGTGTACCCTCGCTGCTGTGGTGTGTCAGAAGCAGTGAGTCAGTGGTGTACCCTCGCTGCTGTGGTGTGTCAGAAGCAGCGGGTCAGTGGTGTACCCTCGCTGCTGTGGTGTGTTAGAAGCAGTGAGTCAGTGGTGTACCCTCGCTGCTGTGGTGTGTCAGAAGCAGCGGGTCAGTGGTGTACCCTCGCTGCTGTGGTGTGTTAGAAGCAGCGAGTCAGTGGTGTACCCTCGCTGCTGTGGTGTGTTAGAAGCAGTGGGTCAGTGGTGTACCCTCGCTGCTGTGGTGTGTTAGAAGCAGTGAGTCAGTGGTGTACCCTCGCTGCTGTGGTGTGTTAGAAGCAGCGGGTCAGTGGTGTACCCTCGCTGCTGTGGTGTGTTAGAAGCAGTGAGTCAGTGGTGTACCCTCGCTGCTGTGGTGTGTTAGAAGCAGTGAGTCAGTGGTGTACCCTCGCTGCTGTGGTGTGTTAGAAGCAGTGAGTCAGTGGTGTACCCTCGCTGCTGTGGTGTGTTAGAAGCAGTGAGTCAGTGGTGTACCCTCGCTGCTGTGGTGTGTTAGAAGCAGTGAGTCAGTGGTGTACCCTCGCTGCTGTGGTGTGTTAGAAGCAGTGAGTCAGTGGTGTACCCTCGCTGCTGTGGTGTGTTAGAAGCAGTGAGTCAGTCGTGTACCCTCGCTGCTGTGGTGTGTTAGAAGCAGTGAGTCAGTGGTGTACCCTCGCTGCTGTGGTGTGTTAGAAGCAGTGAGTCAGTGGTGTACCCTCGCTGCTGTGGTGTGTTAGAAGCAGTGAGTCAGTGGTGTACCCTCGCTGCTGTGGTGTGTTAGAAGCAGTGAGTCAGTGGTGTACCCTCGCTGCTGTGGTGTGTTAGAAGCAGTGAGTCAGTGGTGTACCCTCGCTGCTGTGGTGTGTTAGAAGCAGTGAGTCAGTGGTGTACCCTCGCTGCTGTGGTGTGTTAGAAGCAGTGAGTCAGTGGTGTACCCTCGCTGCTGTGGTGTGTTAGAAGCAGTGAGTCAGTGGTGTACCCTCGCTGCTGTGGTGTGTTAGAAGCAGCGAGTCAGTGGTGTACCCTCGCTGCTGTGGTGTGTTAGAAGCAGCGGGTCAGTGGTGTACCCTCGCTGCTGTGGTGTGTTAGAAGCAGTGAGTCAGTGGTGTACCCTCGCTGCTGTGGTGTGTTAGAAGCAGTGAGTCAGTGGTGTACCCTCGCTGCTGTGGTGTGTTAGAAGCAGCGAGTCAGTGGTATACCCTCGCTGCTGTGGTGTGTTAGAAGCAGCGGGTCAGTGGTGTACCCTCGCTGCTGTGGTGTGTTACAAGCAGCGGGTCAGTGGTGTACCCTCGCTGCTGTGGTGTGTTAGAAGCAGTGAGTCAGTGGTGTACCCTCGCTGCTGTGGTGTGTTAGAAGCAGCGGGTCAGTGGTGTACCCTCGCTGCTGTGGTGTGTTAGAAGCAGCGGGTCAGTGGTGTACCCTCGCTGCTGTGGTGTGTTAGAAGCAGCGAGTCAGTGGTGTACTCTCGCTGCTGTGGTGTGTTAGAAGCAGCGAGTCAGTGGTGTACCCTCGCTGCTGTGGTGTGTTAGAAGCAGCGAGTCAGTGGTGTACCCTCGCTGCTGTGGTGTGTTAGAAGCAGTGAGTCAGTGGTGTACCCTCGCTGCTGTGGTGTGTTAGAAGCAGTGAGTCAGTGGTGTACCCTCGCTGCTGTGGTGTGTTAGAAGCAGTGAGTCAGTGGTGTACCCTCGCTGCTGTGGTGTGTTAGAAGCAGTGAGTCAGTGGTGTACCCTCGCTGCTGTGGTGTGTTAGAAGCAGTGAGTCAGTGGTGTACCCTCGCTGCTGTGGTGTGTTAGAAGCAGTGAGTCAGTGGTGTACTCTCGCTGCTGTGGTGTGTTAGAAGCAGTGAGTCAGTGGTGTACCCTCGCTGCTGTGGTGTGTTAGAAGCAGTGAGTCAGTGGTGTACCCTCGCTGCTGTGGTGTGTTAGAAGCAGCGAGTCAGTGGTGTACTCTCGCTGCTGTGGTGTGTTAGAAGCAGTGAGTCAGTGGTGTACCCTCGCTGCTGTGGTGTGTTAGAAGCAGCGAGTCAGTGGTGTACTCTCGCTGCTGTGGTGTGTTAGAAGCAGTGAGTCAGTGGTGTACCCTCGCTGCTGTGGTGTGTTAGAAGCAGTGAGTCAGTGGTGTACCCTCGCTGCTGTGGTGTGTTAGAAGCAGTGAGTCAGTGGTGTACCCTCGCTGCTGTGGTGTGTTAGAAGCAGTGAGTCAGTGGTGTACCCTCGCTGCTGTGGTGTGTTAGAAGCAGTGAGTCAGTGGTGTACCCTCGCTGCTGTGGTGTGTTAGAAGCAGTGAGTCAGTGGTGTACCCTCGCTGCTGTGGTGTGTTAGAAGCAGTGAGTCAGTGGTGTACCCTCGCTGCTGTGGTGTGTTAGAAGCAGTGAGTCAGTGGTGTACCCTCGCTGCTGTGGTGTGTCAGAAGCAGTGAGTCAGTGGTGTACCCTCGCTGCTGTGGTGTGTCAGAAGCAGCGGGTCAGTGGTGTACCCTCGCTGCTGTGGTGTGCTAGAAGCAGTGAGTCAGTGGTGTACCCTCGCTGCTGTGGTGTGTTAGAAGCAGTGAGTCAGTGGTGTACCCTCGCTGCTGTGGTGTGTTAGAAGCAGTGAGTCAGTGGTGTACGCTCGCTGCTGTGGTGTGTTAGAAGCAGCGGGTCAGTGGTGTACCCTCGCTGCTGTGGTGTGTTAGAAGCAGTGAGTCAGTGGTGTACCCTCGCTGCTGTGGTGTGTTAGAAGCAGCGAGTCAGTGGTGTACCCTCGCTGCTGTGGTGTGTTAGAAGCAGTGGGTCAGTGGTGTACCCTCGCTGCTGTGGTGTGTTAGAAGCAGTGAGTCAGTGGTGTACCCTCGCTGCTGTGGTGTGTTAGAAGCAGCGGGTCAGTGGTGTACCCTCGCTGCTGTGGTGTGTTAGAAGCAGTGAGTCAGTGGTGTACCCTCGCTGCTGTGGTGTGTTAGAAGCAGTGAGTCAGTGGTGTACCCTCGCTGCTGTGGTGTGTTAGAAGCAGTGAGTCAGTGGTGTACCCTCGCTGCTGTGGTGTGTTAGAAGCAGTGAGTCAGTGGTGTACCCTCGCTGCTGTGGTGTGTTAGAAGCAGTGAGTCAGTGGTGTACCCTCGCTGCTGTGGTGTGTTAGAAGCAGTGAGTCAGTGGTGTACCCTCGCTGCTGTGTTGTGTTAGAAGCAGTGAGTCAGTGGTGTACCCTCGCTGCTGTGGTGTGTTAGAAGCAGTGAGTCAGTGGTGTACCCTCGCTGCTGTGGTGTGTTAGAAGCAGTGAGTCAGTGGTGTACCCTCGCTGCTGTGGTGTGTTAGAAGCAGTGAGTCAGTGGTGTACCCTCGCTGCTGTGGTGTGTTAGAAGCAGTGAGTCAGTGGTGTACCCTCGCTGCTGTGGTGTGTTAGAAGCAGTGAGTCAGTGGTGTACCCTCGCTGCTGTGGTGTGTTAGAAGCAGTGAGTCAGTGGTGTACCCTCGCTGCTGTGGTGTGTTAGAAGCAGTGAGTCAGTGGTGTACCCTCGCTGCTGTGGTGTGTTAGAAGCAGTGAGTCAGTGGTGTACCCTCGCTGCTGTGGTGTGTTAGAAGCAGCGAGTCAGTGGTGTACCCTCGCTGCTGTGGTGTGTTAGAAGCAGCGGGTCAGTGGTGTACCCTCGCTGCTGTGGTGTGTTAGAAGCAGTGAGTCAGTGGTGTACCTTCGCTGCTGTGGTGTGTTAGAAGCAGTGAGTCAGTGGTGTACCCTCGCTGCTGTGGTGTGTTAGAAGCAGCGAGTCAGTGGTATACCCTCGCTGCTGTGGTGTGTTAGAAGCAGCGGGTCAGTGGTGTACCCTCGCTGCTGTGGTGTGTTAGAAGCAGCGGGTCAGTGGTGTACCCTCGCTGCTGTGGTGTGTTAGAAGCAGTGAGTCAGTGGTGTACCCTCGCTGCTGTGGTGTGTTAGAAGCAGCGGGTCAGTGGTGTACCCTCGCTGCTGTGGTGTGTTAGAAGCAGCGGGTCAGTTGTGTACCCTCGCTGCTGTGGTGTGTTAGAAGCAGCGAGTCAGTGGTGTACTCTCGCTGCTGTGGTGTGTTAGAAGCAGCGAGTCAGTGGTGTACCCTCGCTGCTGTGGTGTGTTAGAAGCAGCGAGTCAGTGGTGTACCCTCGCTGCTGTGGTGTGTTAGAAGCAGTGAGTCAGTGGTGTACCCTCGCTGCTGTGGTGTGTTAGAAGCAGTGAGTCAGTGGTGTACCCTCGCTGCTGTGGTGTGTTAGAAGCAGTGAGTCAGTGGTGTACCCTCGCTGCTGTGGTGTGTTAGAAGCAGTGAGTCAGTGGTGTACCCTCGCTGCTGTGGTGTGTTAGAAGCAGTGAGTCAGTGGTGTACCCTCGCTGCTGTGGTGTGTTAGAAGCAGTGAGTCAGTGGTGTACTCTCGCTGCTGTGGTGTGTTAGAAGCAGTGAGTCAGTGGTGTACCCTCGCTGCTGTGGTGTGTTAGAAGCAGTGAGTCAGTGGTGTACCCTCGCTGCTGTGGTGTGTTAGAAGCAGTGAGTCAGTGGTGTACCCTCGCTGCTGTGGTGTGTTAGAAGCAGTGAGTCAGTGGTGTACCCTCGCTGCTGTGGTGTGTTAGAAGCAGTGAGTCAGTGGTGTACCCTCGCTGCTGTGGTGTGTTAGAAGCAGTGAGTCAGTGGTGTACCCTCGCTGCTGTGGTGTGTTAGAAGCAGTGAGTCAGTGGTGTACCCTCGCTGCTGTGGTGTGTTAGAAGCAGCGAGTCAGTGGTGTACCCTCGCTGCTGTGGTGTGTTAGAAGCAGCGGGTCAGTGGTGTACCCTCGCTGCTGTGGTGTGTTAGAAGCAGTGAGTCAGTGGTGTACCCTCGCTGCTGTGGTGTGTTAGAAGCAGTGAGTCAGTGGTGTACCCTCGCTGCTGTGGTGTGTTAGAAGCAGCGAGTCAGTGGTATACCCTCGCTGCTGTGGTGTGTTAGAAGCAGCGGGTCAGTGGTGTACCCTCGCTGCTGTGGTGTGTTAGAAGCAGCGGGTCAGTGGTGTACCCTCGCTGCTGTGGTGTGTTAGAAGCAGTGAGTCAGTGGTGTACCCTCGCTGCTGTGGTGTGTTAGAAGCAGCGGGTCAGTGGTGTACCCTCGCTGCTGTGGTGTGTTAGAAGCAGCGGGTCAGTGGTGTACCCTCGCTGCTGTGGTGTGTTAGAAGCAGCGAGTCAGTGGTGTACTCTCGCTGCTGTGGTGTGTTAGAAGCAGCGAGTCAGTGGTGTACCCTCGCTGCTGTGGTGTGTTAGAAGCAGCGAGTCAGTGGTGTACCCTCGCTGCTGTGGTGTGTTAGAAGCAGTGAGTCAGTGGTGTACCCTCGCTGCTGTGGTGTGTTAGAAGCAGTGAGTCAGTGGTGTACCCTCGCTGCTGTGGTGTGTTAGAAGCAGTGAGTCAGTGGTGTACCCTCGCTGCTGTGGTGTGTTAGAAGCAGTGAGTCAGTGGTGTACCCTCGCTGCTGTGGTGTGTTAGAAGCAGTGAGTCAGTGGTGTACCCTCGCTGCTGTGGTGTGTTAGAAGCAGTGAGTCAGTGGTGTACTCTCGCTGCTGTGGTGTGTTAGAAGCAGTGAGTCAGTGGTGTACCCTCGCTGCTGTGGTGTGTTAGAAGCAGTGAGTCAGTGGTGTACCCTCGCTGCTGAGGTGTGTTAGAAGCAGCGAGTCAGTGGTGTACTCTCGCTGCTGTGGTGTGTTAGAAGCAGTGAGTCAGTGGTGTACCCTCGCTGCTGTGGTGTGTTAGAAGCAGCGAGTCAGTGGTGTACTCTCGCTGCTGTGGTGTGTTAGAAGCAGTGAGTCAGTGGTGTACCCTCGCTGCTGTGGTGTGTTAGAAGCAGTGAGTCAGTGGTGTACCCTCGCTGCTGTGGTGTGTTAGAAGCAGTGAGTCAGTGGTGTACCCTCGCTGCTGTGGTGTGTTAGAAGCAGTGAGTCAGTGGTGTACCCTCGCTGCTGTGGTGTGTTAGAAGCAGTGAGTCAGTGGTGTACCCTCGCTGCTGTGGTGTGTTAGAAGCAGTGAGTCAGTGGTGTACCCTCGCTGCTGTGGTGTGTTAGAAGCAGTGAGTCAGTGGTGTACCCTCGCTGCTGTGGTGTGTCAGAAGCAGTGAGTCAGTGGTGTACCCTCGCTGCTGTGGTGTGTCAGAAGCAGCGGGTCAGTGGTGTACCCTCGCTGCTGTGGTGTGCTAGAAGCAGTGAGTCAGTGGTGTACCCTCGCTGCTGTGGTGTGTTAGAAGCAGTGAGTCAGTGGTGTACCCTCGCTGCTGTGGTGTGTTAGAAGCAGTGAGTCAGTGGTGTACCCTCGCTGCTGTGGTGTGTTAGAAGCAGCGGGTCAGTGGTGTACCCTCGCTGCTGTGGTGTGTTAGAAGCAGTGAGTCAGTGGTGTACCCTCGCTGCTGTGGTGTGTTAGAAGCAGCGAGTCAGTGGTGTACCCTCGCTGCTGTGGTGTGTTAGAAGCAGTGGGTCAGTGGTGTACCCTCGCTGCTGTGGTGAGTTAGAAGCAGTGAGTCAGTGGTGTACCCTCGCTGCTGTGGTGTGTTAGAAGCAGCGGGTCAGTGGTGTACACTCGCTGCTGTGGTGTGTTAGAAGCAGTGAGTCAGTGGTGTACCCTCGCTGCGGTGGTGTGTTAGAAGCAGTGAGTCAGTGGTGTACCCTCGCTGCTGTGGTGTGTTAGAAGCAGTGAGTCAGTGGTGTACCCTCGCTGCTGTGGTGTGTTAGAAGCAGTGAGTCAGTGGTGTACCCTCGCTGCTGTGGTGTGTTAGAAGCAGTGAGTCAGTGGTGTACCCTCGCTGCTGTGGTGTGTTAGAAGCAGTGAGTCAGTGGTGTACCCTCGCTGCTGTGGTGTGTTAGAAGCAGTGAGTCAGTGGTGTACCCTCGCTGCTGTGGTGTGTTAGAAGCAGTGAGTCAGTGGTGTACCCTCGCTGCTGTGGTGTGTTAGAAGCAGTGAGTCAGTGGTGTACCCTCGCTGCTGTGGTGTGTTAGAAGCAGTGAGTCAGTGGTGTACCCTCGCTGCTGTGGTGTGTTAGAAGCAGTGAGTCAGTGGTGTACCCTCGCTGCTGTGGTGTGTTAGAAGCAGTGAGTCAGTGGTGTACCCTCGCTGCTGTGGTGTGTTAGAAGCAGTGAGTCAGTGGTGTACCCTCGCTGCTGTGGTGTGTTAGAAGCAGTGAGTCAGTGGTGTACCCTCGCTGCTGTGGTGTGTTAGAAGCAGTGAGTCAGTGGTGTACCCTCGCTGCTGTGGTGTGTTAGAAGCAGCGAGTCAGTGGTGTACCCTCGCTGCTGTGGTGTGTTAGAAGCAGCGGGTCAGTGGTGTACCCTCGCTGCTGTGGTGTGTTAGAAGCAGTGAGTCAGTGGTGTACCCTCGCTGCTGTGGTGTGTTAGAAGCAGTGAGTCAGTGGTGTACCCTCGCTGCTGTGGTGTGTTAGAAGCAGTGAGTCAGTGGTGTACCCTCGCTGCTGTGGTGCGTTAGAAGCAGTGAGTCAGTGGTGTACCCTCGCTGCTGTGGTGTGTTAGAAGCAGCGAGTCAGTGGTGTACCCTCGCTGCTGTGGTGTGTTAGAAGCAGCGGGTCAGTGGTGTACCCTCGCTGCTGTGGTGTGTTAGAAGCAGTGAGTCAGTGGTGTACCCTCGCTGCTGTGGTGTGTTAGAAGCAGTGAGTCAGTGGTGTACCCTCGCTGCTGTGGTGTGTTAGAAGCAGCGAGTCAGTGGTATACCCTCGCTGCTGTGGTGTGTTAGAAGCAGCGGGTCAGTGGTGTACCCTCGCTGCTGTGGTGTGTTAGAAGCAGCGGGACAGTGGTGTACCCTCGCTGCTGTGGTGTGTTAGAAGCAGTGAGTCAGTGGTGTACCCTCGCTGCTGTGGTGTGTTAGAAGCAGCGGGTCAGTGGTGTACCCTCGCTGCTGTGGTGTGTTAGAAGCAGCGGGTCAGTGGTGTACCCTCGCTGCTGTGGTGTGTTAGAAGCAGCGAGTCAGTGGTGTACTCTCGCTGCTGTGGTGTGTTAGAAGCAGCGAGTCAGTGGTGTACCCTCGCTGCTGTGGTGTGTTAGAAGCAGCGAGTCAGTGGTGTACCCTCGCTGCTGTGGTGTGTTAGAAGCAGTGAGTCAGTGGTGTACCCTCGCTGCTGTGGTGTGTTAGAAGCAGTGAGTCAGTGGTGTACCCTCGCTGCTGTGGTGTGTTAGAAGCAGTGAGTCAGTGGTGTACCCTCGCTGCTGTGGTGTGTTAGAAGCAGTGAGTCAGTGGTGTACCCTCGCTGCTGTGGTGTGTTAGAAGCAGTGAGTCAGTGGTGTACCCTCGCTGCTGTGGTGTGTTAGAAGCAGTGAGTCAGTGGTGTACTCTCGCTGCTGTGGTGTGTTAGAAGCAGTGAGTCAGTGGTGTACCCTCGCTGCTGTGGTGTGTTAGAAGCAGTGAGTCAGTGGTGTACCCTCGCTGCTGTGGTGTGTTAGAAGCAGCGAGTCAGTGGTGTACTCTCGCTGCTGTGGTGTGTTAGAAGCAGTGAGTCAGTGGTGTACCCTCGCTGCTGTGGTGTGTTAGAAGCAGCGAGTCAGTGGTGTACTCTCGCTGCTGTGGTGTGTTAGAAGCAGTGAGTCAGTGGTGTACCCTCGCTGCTGTGGTGTGTTAGAAGCAGTGAGTCAGTGGTGTACCCTCGCTGCTGTGGTGTGTTAGAAGCAGTGAGTCAGTGGTGTACCCTCGCTGCTGTGGTGTGTTAGAAGCAGTGAGTCAGTGGTGTACCCTCGCTGCTGTGGTGTGTTAGAAGCAGTGAGTCAGTGGTGTACCCTCGCTGCTGTGGTGTGTTAGAAGCAGTGAGTCAGTGGTGTACCCTCGCTGCTGTGGTGTATTAGAAGCAGCGAGTCAGTGGTGTACCCTCGCTGCTGTGGTGTGTTAGAAGCAGCGGGTCAGTGGTGTACCCTCGCTGCTGTGGTGTGTTAGAAGCAGTGGGTCAGTGGTGTACCCTCGCTGCTGTGGTGTGTTAGAAGCAGTGAGTCAGTGGTGTACCCTCGCTGCTGTGGTGTGTTAGAAGCAGCGAGTCAGTGGTATACCCTCGCTGCTGTGGTGTGTTAGAAGCAGCGGGTCAGTGGTGTACCCTCGCTGCTGTGGTGTGTTAGAAGCAGCGGGTCAGTGGTGTACCCTCGCTGCTGTGGTGTGTTAGAAGCAGTGAGTCAGTGGTGTACCCTCGCTGCTGTGGTGTGTTAGAAGCAGCGGGTCAGTGGTGTACCCTCGCTGCTGTGGTGTGTTAGAAGCAGCGGGTCAGTGGTGTACCCTCGCTGCTGTGGTGTGTTAGAAGCAGCGAGTCAGTGGTGTACTCTCGCTGCTGTGGTGTGTTAGAAGCAGCGAGTCAGTGGTGTACCCTCGCTGCTGTGGTGTGTTAGAAGCAGCGAGTCAGTGGTGTACCCTCGCTGCTGTGGTGTGTTAGAAGCAGTGAGTCAGTGGTGTACCCTCGCTGCTGTGGTGTGTTAGAAGCAGTGAGTCAGTGGTGTACCCTCGCTGCTGTGGTGTGTTAGAAGCAGTGAGTCAGTGGTGTACCCTCGCTGCTGTGGTGTGTTAGAAGCAGTGAGTCAGTGGTGTACCCTCGCTGCTGTGGTGTGTTAGAAGCAGTGAGTCAGTGGTGTACCCTCGCTGCTGTGGTGTGTTAGAAGCAGTGAGTCAGTGGTTTACTCTCGCTGCTGTGGTGTGTTAGAAGCAGTGAGTCAGTGGTGTACCCTCGCTGCTGTGGTGTGTTAGAAGCAGTGAGTCAGTGGTGTACCCTCGCTGCTGTGGTGTGTTAGAAGCAGCGAGTCAGTGGTGTACTCTCGCTGCTGTGGTGTGTTAGAAGCAGTGAGTCAGTGGTGTACCCTCGCTGCTCTGGTGTGTTAGAAGCAGCGAGTCAGTGGTGTACTCTCGCTGCTGTGGTGTGTTAGAAGCAGTGAGTCAGTGGTGTACCCTCGCTGCTGTGGTGTGTTAGAAGCAGTGAGTCAGTGGTGTACCCTCGCTGCTGTGGTGTGTTAGAAGCAGTGAGTCAGTGGTGTACCCTCGCTGCTGTGGTGTGTTAGAAGCAGCGAGTCAGTGGTGTACTCTCGCTGCTGTGGTGTGTTAGAAGCAGTGAGTCAGTGGTGTACCCTCGCTGCTGTGGTGTGTTAGAAGCAGCGAGTCAGTGGTGTACTCTCGCTGCTGTGGTGTGTTAGAAGCAGTGAGTCAGTGGTGTACCCTCGCTGCTGTGGTGTGTTAGAAGCAGTGAGTCAGTGGTGTACTCTCGCTGCTGTGGTGTGTTAGAAGCAGTGAGTCAGTGGTGTACCCTCGCTGCTGTGGTGTGTTAGAAGCAGCGAGTCAGTGGTGTACTCTCGCTGCTGTGGTGTGTTAGAAGCAGTGAGTCAGTGGTGTACCCTCGCTGCTGTGGTGTGTTAGAAGCAGCGAGTCAGTGGTGTACCCTCGCTGCTGTGGTGTGTTAGAAGCAGTGAGTCAGTGGTGTACCCTCGCTGCTGTGGTGTGTTAGAAGCAGCGAGTCAGTGGTGTACTCTCGCTGCTGTGGTGTGTTAGAAGCAGTGAGTCAGTGGTGTACCCTCGCTGCTGTGGTGTGTTAGAAGCAGTGAGTCAGTGGTGTACCCTCGCTGCTGTGGTGTGTTAGAAGCAGTGAGTCAGTGGTGTACCCTCGCTGCTGTGGTGTGTTAGAAGCAGTGAGTCAGTGGTGTACCCTGGCTGCTGTGGTGTGTTAGAAGCAGTGAGTCAGTGGTGTACCCTCGCTGCTGTGGTGTGTTAGAAGCAGTGAGTCAGTGGTGTACCCTCGCTGCTGTGGTGTGTTAGAAGCAACGGGTCAGTGGTGTACCCTCGCTGCTGTGGTGTGTTAGAAGCAGTGA
Organism: Cherax quadricarinatus; assembly: GCF_038502225.1. Taxonomy (NCBI): domain Eukaryota; kingdom Metazoa; phylum Arthropoda; class Malacostraca; order Decapoda; family Parastacidae; genus Cherax; species Cherax quadricarinatus. The sequence goes on along the minus strand of NC_091371.1, from coordinate 15,186,946 downwards.
GTCAGTGGTGTACCCTCGCTGCTGTGGTGTGTTAGAAGCAGTGAGTCAGTGGTGTACCCTCGCTGCTGTGGTGTGTTAGAAGCAGTGAGTAAGTGGTGTACCCTCGCTGCTGTGGTGTGTTAGAAGCAGTGAGTCAGTGGTGTACCCTCGCTGCTGTGGTGTGTTAGAAGCAGTGAGTCAGTGGTGTACCCTCGCTGCTGTGGTGTGTTAGAAGCAGCGGGTCAGTGGTGTACCCTCGCTGCTGTGGTGTGTTAGAAGCAGTGAGTCAGTGGTGTACCCTCGCTGCTGTGGTGTGTTAGAAGCAGCGGGTCAGTGGTGTACCCTCGCTGCTGTGGTGTGTTAGAAGCAGTGAGTCAGTGGTGTACCCTCGCTGCTGTGGTGTGTTAGAAGCAGTGAGTCAGTGGTGTACCCTCGCTGCTGTGGTGTGTTAGAAGCAGTGAGTCAGTGGTGTACCCTCGCTGCTGTGGTGTGTTAGAAGCAGTGAGTCAGTGGTGTACCCTCGCTGCTGTGGTGTGTTAGAAGCAGCGGGTCAGTGGTGTACCCTCGCTGCTGTGGTGTGTTAGAAGCAGTGAGTCAGTGGTGTACCCTCGCTGCTGTGGTGTGTTAGAAGCAGCGGGTCAGTGGTGTACCCTCGCTGCTGTGGTGTGTTAGAAGCAGTGAGTCAGTGGTGTACCCTCGCTGCTGTGGTGTGTTAGAAGCAGTGAGTCAGTGGTGTACCCTCGCTGCTGTGGTGTGTTAGAAGCAGTGAGTCAGTGGTGTACCCTCGCTGCTGTGGTGTGTTAGAAGCAGCGAGTCAGTGGTGTACTCTCGCTTCTGTGGTGTGTTAGAAGCAGTGAGTCAGTGGTGTACCCTCGCTGCTGTGGTGTGTTAGAAGCAGTGAGTCAGTGGTGTACTCTCGCTGCTGTGGTGTGTTAGAAGCAGTGAGTCAGTGGTGTACTCTCGCTGCTGTGGTGTGTTAGAAGCAGTGAGTCAGTGGTGTACCCTCGCTGCTGTGGTGTGTTAGAAGCAGCGGGTCAGTGGTGTACCCTCGCTGCTGTGGTGTGTTAGAAGCAGTGAGTCAGTGGTGTACCCTCGCTGCTGTGGTGTGTTAGAAGCAGCGGGTCAGTGGTGTACCCTCGCTGCTGTGGTGTGTTAGAAGCAGTGAGTCAGTGGTGTACCCTCGCTGCTGTGGTGTGTTAGAAGCAGTGAGTCAGTGGTGTACCCTCGCTGCTGTGGTGTGTTAGAAGCAGTGAGTCAGTGGTGTACTCTCGCTGCTGTGGAGTGTTAGAAGCAGTGAGTCAGTGGTGTACCCTCGCTGCTGTGGTGTGTTAGAAGCAGCGGGTCAGTGGTGTACCCTCGCTGCTGTGGTGTGTTAGAAGCAGCGAGTCAGTGGTGTACCCTCGCTGCTGTGGTGTGTTAGAAGCAGCGGGTCAGTGGTGTACCCTCGCTGCTGTGGTGTGTTAGAAGCAGTGAGTCAGTGGTGTACCCTCGCTGCTGTGGTGTGTTAGAAGCAGCGAGTCAGTGGTGTACCCTCGCTGCTGTGGTGTGTTAGAAGCAGCGAGTCAGTGGTGTACCCTCGCTGCTGTGGTGTGTTAGAAGCAGCGGGTCAGTGGTGTACCCTCGCTGCTGTGGTGTGTTAGAAGCAGTGAGTCAGTGGTGTACTCTCGCTGCTGTGGTGTGTTAGAAGCAGTGAGTCAGTGGTGTACCCTCGCTGCTGTGGTGTGTTAGAAGCAGCGGGTCAGTGGTGTACCCTCGCTGCTGTGGTGTGTTAGAAGCAGTGAGTCAGTGGTGTATCCTCGCTGCTGTGGTGTGTTAGAGCAGCGGGTCAGTGGTGTACCCTCGCTGCTGTGGTGTGTTAGAGCAGCGGGTCAGTGGTGTACCCTCGCTGCTGTGGTGTGTTAGAGCAGCGGGTCAGTGGTGTACCCTCGCTGCTGTGGTGTGTTAGAGCAGCGGGTCAGTGGTGTACCCTCGCTGCTGTGGTGTGTTAGAAGCAGCGAGTCAGTGGTGTACCCTCGCTGCTGTGGTGTGTTAGAAGCAGCGAGTCAGTGGTGTACCCTCGCTGCTGTGGTGTGTTAGAAGCAGTGAGTCAGTGGTGTACCCTCGCTGCTGTGGTGTGTTAGAAGCAGTGAGTCAGTGGTGTACCCTCGCTGCTGTGGTGTGTTAGAAGCAGCGAGTCAGTGGTGTACCCTCGCTGCTGTGGTGTGTTAGAAGCAGTGAGTCAGTTGTGTACCCTCGCTGCTGTGGTGTGTTAGAAGCAGCGAGTCAGTGGTGTACCCTCGCTGCTGTGGTGTGTTAGAAGCAGTGAGTCAGTGGTGTACCCTCGCTGCTGTGGTGTGTTAGAAGCAGCGAGTCAGTGGTGTACCCTCGCTGCTGTGGTGTGTTAGAAGCAGTGAGTCAGTGGTGTACCCTCGCTGCTGTGGTGTGTTAGAAGCAGTGAGTCAGTGGTGTACCCTCGCTGCTGTGGTGTGTTAGAAGCAGCGAGTCAGTGGTGTACCCTCGCTGCTGTGGTGTGTTAGAAGCAGCGAGTCAGTGGTGTACCCTCGCTGCTGTTGTGTGTTAGAAGCAGCGAGTCAGTGGTGTACCCTCGCTGCTGTGGTGTGTTAGAAGCAGTGAGTCAGTGGTGTACCCTCGCTGCTGTGGTGTGTTAGAAGCAGTGAGTCAGTGGTGTACCCTCGCTGCTGTGGTGTGTTAGAAGCAGTGAGTCAGTGGTGTACCCTCGCTGCTGTGGTGTGTTAGAAGCAGTGAGTCAGTGGTGTACCCTCGCTGCTGTGGTGTGTTAGAAGCAGCGAGTCAGTGGTGTACCCTCGCTGCTGTGGTGTGTTAGAAGCAGCGAGTCAGTGGTGTACCCTCGCTGCTGTGGTGTGTTAGAAGCAGTGAGTCAGTGGTGTACCCTCGCTGCTGTGGTGTGTTAGAAGCAGCGAGTCAGTGGTGTACCCTCGCTGCTGTGGTGTGTTAGAAGCAGCGAGTCAGTGGTGTACCGTCGCTGCTGTGGTGTGTTAGAAGCAGTGAGTCAGTGGTGTACCCTCGCTGCTGTGGTGTGTTAGAAGCAGTGAGTCAGTGGTGTACCCTCGCTGCTGTGGTGTGTTAGAAGCAGCGAGTCAGTGGTGTACCCTCGCTGCTGTGGTGTGTTAGAAGCAGCGAGTCAGTGGTGTACCCTCGCTGCTGTGGTGTGTTAGAAGTAGTGAGTCAGTGGTGTACCCTCGCTGCTGTGGTGTGTTAGAAGCAGTGAGTCAGTGGTGTACCCTCGCTGCTGTGGTGTGTTAGAAGCAGTGAGTCAGTGGTGTACCCTCGCTGCTGTGGTGTGTTAGAAGCAGTGAGTCAGTGGTGTACCCTCGCTGCTGTGGTGTGTTAGAAGCAGTGAGTCAGTGGTGTACCCTCGCTGCTGTGGTGTGTTAGAAGCAGTGAGTCAGTGGTGTACTCTCGCTGCTGTGGTGTGTTAGAAGCAGCGAGTGAGTGGTGTACCCTCGCTGCTGTGGTGTGTTAGAAGCAGCGAGTCAGTGGTGTACCCTCGCTGCTGTGGTGTGTTAGAAGCAGCGAGTCAGTGGTGTACCCTCGCTGCTGTGGTGTGTTAGAAGCAGCGAGTCAGTGGTGTACCCTCGCTGCTGTGGTGTGTTAGAAGCAGCGAGTCAGTGGTGTACCCTCGCTGCTGTGGTGTGTTAGAAGCAGCGAGTCAGTGGTGTACCCTCGCTGCTGTGGTGTGTTAGAAGCAGCGGGTCAGTGGTGTACCCTCGCTGCTGTGGTGTGTTAGAAGCAGTGAGTCAGTGGTGTACCCTCGCTGCTGTGGTGTGTTAGAAGCAGCGAGTCAGTGGTGTACCCTCGCTGCTGTGGTGTGTTAGAAGCAGTGAGTCAGTGGTGTACCCTCGCTGCTGTGGTGTGTTAGAAGCAGTGAGTCAGTGGTGTACCCTCGCTGCTGTGGTGTGTTAGAAGCAGCGGGTCAGTGGTGTACCCTCGCTACTGTGGTGTGTTAGAAGCAGTGAGTCAGTGGTGTACCCTCGCTGCTGTGGTGTGTTAGAAGCAGCGGGTCAGTGGTGTACCCTCGCTGCTGTGGTGTGTTAGAAGCAGTGAGTCAGTGGTGTACCCTCGCTGCTGTGGTGTGTTAGAAGCAGCGAGTCAGTGGTGTACCCTCGCTGCTGTGGTGTGTTAGAAGCAGTGAGTCAGTGGTGTACCCTCGCTGCTGTGGTGTGTTAGAAGCAGTGAGTCAGTGGTGTACCCTCGCTGCTGTGGTGTGTTAGAAGCAGTGAGTCAGTGGTGTACCCTCGCTGCTGTGGTGTGTTAGAGCAGTGAGTCAGTGGTGTACCCTCGCTGCTGTGGTGTGTTAGAAGCAGCGGGTCAGTGGTGTACCCTCGCTGCTGTGGTGTGTTAGAAGCAGTGAGTCAGTGGTGTACCCTCGCTGCTGTGGTGTGTTAGAAGCAGCGAGTCAGTGTACCCTCGCTGCTGTGGTGTGTTAGAAGCAGTGAGTCAGTGGTGTACCCTCGCTGCTGTGGTGTGTTAGAAGCAGTGAGTCAGTGGTGTACCCTCGCTGCTGTGGTGTGTTAGAAGCAGTGAGTCAGTGGTGTACCCTCGCTGCTGTGGTGTGTTAGAGCAGTGAGTCAGTGGTGTACCCTCGCTGCTGTGGTGTGTTAGAGCAGTGAGTCAGTGGTGTACCCTCGCTGCTGTGGTGTGTTAGAGCAGTGAGTCAGTGGTGTACCCTCGCTGCTGTGGTGTGTTAGAGCAGTGAGTCAGTGGTGTACCCTCGCTGCTGTGGTGTGTTAGAAGCAGTGAGTCAGTGGTGTACCCTCGCTGCTGTGGTGTGTTAGAGCAGTGAGTCAGTGGTGTACCCTCGCTGCTGTGGTGTGTTAGAAGCAGTGAGTCAGTGGTGTACCCTCGCTGCTGTGGTGTGTTAGAAGCAGTGAGTCAGTGGTGTACCCTCGCTGCTGTGGTGTGTTAGAAGCAGTGAGTCAGTGGTGTACCCTCGCTGCTGTGGTGTGTTAGAGCAGTGAGTCAGTGGTGTACCCTCGCTGCTGTGGTGTGTTAGAGCAGTGAGTCAGTGGTGTACCCTCGCTGCTGTGGTGTGTTAGAAGCAGTGAGTCAGTGGTGTACCCTCGCTGCTGTGGTGTGTTAGAAGCAGTGAGTCAGTGGTGTACCCTCGCTGCTGTGGTGTGTTAGAGCAGTGAGTCAGTGGTGTACCCTCGCTGCTGTGGTGTGTTAGAAGCAGTGAGTCAGTGGTGTACCCTCGCTGCTGTGGTGTGTTAGAAGCAGTGAGTCAGTGGTGTACCCTCGCTGCTGTGGTGTGTTAGAGCAGTGAGTCAGTGGTGTACCCTCGCTGCTGTGGTGTGTTAGAGCAGTGAGTCAGTGGTGTACCCTCGCTGCTGTGGTGTGTTAGAGCAGTGAGTCAGTGGTGTACCCTCGCTGCTGTGGTGTGTTAGAGCAGTGAGTCAGTGGTGTACCCTCGCTGCTGCTCTATACTCTAGCGCAGTTAGGTTGTTTACGGTGTTGTTGTGATAGTTGGTCATCTCAGTAACAAGGTCTTCATATAGTACATACATTGTAGTGAAGCTGTGTGCTTCAAAGACATGCGGAGCTTCACAGGGATGACATGACCTTTATTGTGCAGTCAGTGGCGGAGCTACATTTCTGGGCCCCTGAAGCTTGAACTGTTATGGGGTTACCATGGTAACCACCAACGGCTACCCTGCATTATACTTTAATAAGCCAACGATTTTAAATTATATTTTAAGTATTATTCTGTACTGAATTACACTATATTATTAATATCATTTTTTTTTCAAAAAAAAAAATCCCTTCTCATAGAGTAAACCCAATTTTTGTTTTAGCAATGTGGACTGAAGTGTGTTTAGGGGCCCCCTCCCGGATTAGGGGCCCCTGAGGCTTAAGCTTTTCTAGTTTCACATTAGGTTCGGCCTGTGTGTACGTAGTGAGGAGAGAGGAGTGCTGGCTGGACGCTTCATGCACAACACATCCACAAACAGCAGTGTCAGTGGATCCATATTTACATCACAGTCATGTTACCTCATACGAAGATATGCAGCGACATACTGTTCTCTTCAAGGTATCGAATAAACACCTTTTTCGTTACTGTTTGTTTTGTTGAGCTCTAGTTCTGTACGAGGTGCTTACTTTTATGACTGTTTCAGTTACTATGACTGCTGGAAGGATGTATTTGTCTCCACTTTGTCGCATCCCACATACACGTTATATAGAAATGGGAAGAGGGGGTTGAAAGTGTAGGGGTGGGAAGGTAGGGGCAGGAGGAGGCAGGGGCAGGAGGAGGCAGGGGCTCTGCCAAGTTATAAAAGCATTTATTTGGGTTCCTTGGCATGCATGCACCCCTCTTCTCTACACACACACACACACACACACGGAGCTTTGACTCGACCCCCTGTAACCACAAATAGTTGAGTACATATACAGAGATATGATGGAATACTTACAGGGATGACTGGAACATATCAGCCGAGAAAATCTGTTAAACTGAGGTGGTAGAAGAAAGGGAAACAGAAATAACTACGGTAAGTTAGGTAGAGATACAAGGATCAGTACCGTCAAAGAATCCAGAGTTAACAAGCAGCGATAAGTAATCTCGTTCCCCTTTCCACAACTTCACTCTACCCAGCCTCTTACTTCCTCTCCCAACCCAACAATATCTCTCCCATTACTTTTACCTTTCACTGCAACATTATCCTCAATTATACCTCACCTCTTTCCAAATTCTACTCATTCTTCCTCTCTCTCTCCCATCCCAACTGTCACCCCCATTCCCTCACCCTCCCATCCCAACACCTTCTCCCACCACCTTTACCTCTCACAGCAACAAACACCAATCCAACCTCATCTCTTCCCTATTTCTACTCACCCTTCCACTCTTTCTTCCTCCCATTCCCACTGTCACTCCATATCCCTCACCCAGCTATCGTAATATCCTATTCTCTCAACTGTTAACTCTTCAACCATCACAATTATTTTCTCCCTGCTCCTTCCTACACTCTCCACTATCCTCTCTCCTACTACTCCCACTTTTATTGCTCTATCCCCACCTTGCTCCACATCAGTCCTGTTATACCATAAGAACATAAGAAAGGAGGAACACTGCAGCAGGCCTACTGGCCCATACTAGGCAAGTTCTTCCCAAACTCCAACTAATAAAAATATATGCACAACCTATTTCCAGTGTTACTCAAGGAATAAGCTGTGATAACTCGGTTACTGTATATGCAAGACCCACTCACTTCCTATCCTGGGAAGCCAGTGCAAGGTCTCAGTCAGATGACCAAAAGTTCCAGCCGCGTGTCATCATATGACTATGGTCGGCGTCAGGAAACACTTGTCCTATTTCCTGACAAACCTTACTTAACCTAACCTAACCTAACCTAACCTAACTTAACCTAACCTAACCTAACCTAACCTAACTTAACCTAACCTAACCTAACCTAACCTAACCTAACCTAACCTAACCTAACTTAACCTAACCTAACCTAACCTAACCTAACCTAACCTAACCTAACCTAACCTAACCTAACCTAACCTAACTTAACCTAACCTAACCTAACCTAACCTAACTTAACCTAACCTAACCTAACCTAACCTAACCTAACCTAACCTAACCTAACTTAACCTAACCTAACCTAACCTAACCTAACCTAACCTAACCTAACCTAACCTAACCTAACTTAACCTAACCTAACCTAACCTAACCTAACTTAACCTAACCTAACCTAACCTAACCTAACCTAACCTAACCTAACCTAACTTAACCTAACCTAACCTAACCTAACCTAACCTAACCTAACCTAACCTAACCTAACCTAACTTAACCTAACCTAACCTAACCTAACCTAACTTAACCTAACCTAACCTAACCTAACCTAACCTAACCTAACCTAACCTAACCTAACCTAACCTAACTTAACCTAACCTAACCTAACCTAACCTAACCTAACCTAACCTAACCTAACTTAACCTAACCTAACCTAACTTAACCTAACCTAACCTAACCTAACCTAACCTAACCTAACCTAACCTAACCTAACCTAACCTAACCTAACTTAACCTAACCTAACCTAACCTAACCTAACCTAACCTAACCTAACCTAACCTAACCTAACTTAACCTAACCTAACCTAACTTAACCTAACCTAACCTAACTTAACCTAACTTAACCTAACCTAATCTAACTTAACCTAACCTAATCTAACCTAACCTAACCTAATCTAACCTAACCTAACCTAACCTAACCTAACCTAACTTAACCTAACCTAACCTAACCTAACCTAACCTAACCTAACCTAACCTAATCTAACTTAACCTAATCTAACCTGACCTAACCTAACCTAACTTAACCTAACTTAACCTAACTAAACCTAACCTAACCTAACCTGACCTAACCTAACCTAACTTAACCTAAGTAAACCTAACGTAACGTAACCTAACCTAACCTAACCTAACAAAACCTAACCTAACCTAACCTAACAAAACCTAGCCTAACCTAACCTAACCTAACCTAACCTAACCTAACCTAACCTAACAAAACCTAGCCTAACCTAACCTAACCTAACCTAACGTAACGTAACGTAACGTAACGTAACCTGGTTTAGAGGTACAGTGAGTCTGTCACAGGTAACATACAACAAGGGCTCCACTAAGGACAGGTGACATACAACAAGGGCTCCACTAAGGACAGGTGACATACAACAAGGGCTCCACTAAGGACAGGTGACATACAACAAGGGCTCCACTAAGGACAGGTGACATACAACAAGGGCTCCACTAAGGACATGTGACATACAACAAGGGCTCCACTAAGGACAGGTGACATACAACAAGGGCTCCACTAAGGACAGGTGACATACAACAAGGGCTCCACTAAGGACAGGTGACATACAACAAGGGCTCCACTAAGGACAGGTGACATACAACAAGGGCTCCACTAAGGACAGGTGACATACAACAAGGGCTCCACTAAGGACAGGTGACATACAACAAGGGCTCCACTAAGGACAGGTGACATACAACAAGGGCTCCACTAAGGACAGGTGACATACAACAAGGGCTCCACTAAGGACAGGTGACATACAACAAGGGCTCCACTAAGGACAGGTGACATACAACAAGGGCTCCACTAAGGACAGGTGACATACAACAAGGGCTCCACTAAGGACAGGTGACATACAACAAGGGCTCCACTAAGGACAGGTGACATACAACAAGGGCTCCACTAAGGACAGGTGACATACAACAAGGGCTCCACTAAGGACAGGTGACATACAACAAGGGCTCCACTAAGGACAGGTGACATACAACAAGGGCTCCACTAAGGACAGGTGACATACAACAAGGGCTCCACTAAGGACAGGTCAACAGACGGTGTTGAGGCTGTGAATATCTGGTGGTGAGAATGCACAGACGAGGAGCTGCAAGGAATATAACACATTGTGAATACCTTTGATATACCTTTGATGAGTTGCCAGAGTTTTCCTACTCCCGGAGCCCGGCCATGGGCCAGGCTCGTCTGGTGCTTGCCTGGTCAACCAGACTGTTGCTGCTGGTGGCCCGCTGACCCACATATCCATCAAAAATGAAACTCTTAAGGAATGATAGACTTTGTAAATGAAATTGTGCTACACAGGCTGTTGAGAGAGGCGGGAAACAGGTATACAAGGGAACAGCTGGAAGTTAAAGAGAGATGAGACACAGGGATGCTGGGAAGTATTTCTTCAGCCTCAGAGTAGTCAGAAAATGGAATGACCTTGAAGAAGTATTGAAAGCAGGCTTCATACATAGTTTTAAGAATAGGTATGACAGAGCCCACCAGGAAAGGAGGAAAATCCTACAAGCGGCACGTACAGAGGAAGGGCCAGGAGCTGAGACTCGACCCCTGCAAGCACAAATATGTGTTGTACAGGTGAGAGGAATCCATCATCGTCAACTGTAAGCACCTCTTACTAGCACTTAAATCTACTTAGTCAGCCTACCCTTGAAGACCCTTGAGTACCCTTAACTTGTGCACCACCACCAGCACCACCACCAGCAGCACCACCAGCACCACTACCACCAGCACCACCACCAGCACCACTACCAGCACCACTACCAGCACCACCAGCATCACCACCAGCACCACTACCAGCACCACTACCAGCACCACCAGCACAACCAGCAGCAGCACCACCAGCACCACTACCAGCACCACTATGAGCACCACCAGCAGCACCACCAGCAGCACCACAACCAGCACCACTACCAGCACCACCAGCACCACCACCAGCACCACTACGAGCACCACCAGCACCACCACCAGCAGCACCACCAGCAGCACCACAACCAGCACCACTACCAGCACAACCAGCAGCAGCACCACCAGCACCACTACCAGCACCAGCACCACCACCAGCACCACCACCAGCACCACCACAAGCACCACTACCAGCACCACTACCAGCACCACCACCACCAGCACCACTACCAGCACAACCAGCAGCACCACCACCAGCACCACCACCAGCACCACCACCAGCACCACCACCAGCACCACTACCAGCACAACAAGCAGCACCACCACCAGCACCACTACCAGCACCAGCACCACCACCAGTACCACCACAAGCACCACTACGAGCACCACCACCAGCACCACCAGCAGCACCACCAGCAGCACCACCAGCAGCACCACTACCAGCACAACCAGCAGCAGCACCACCAGCACCACTACCAGCACCACCACCACCACCACCAGCACCACTACCAGCACCACTAACAGCACCACCACCACCACCACCAGCACCACTACCAGCACAACCAGCAGCACCACCACCAGCACCACTACCAGCACCACCACCAGCACCACCACCACCAGCAGCACCACCACCAGCACCACTACCAGCACAAGCAGCACCACCACCAGCACCACTACCAGCAGCACCACCAGCACCACCACCAGCACCACTACCAGCACCACTACCAGCACCACCACCAGCACCACCACCAGCACCACCACCAGCATCACTACCAGCACAACCAGCAGCACCACCACCAGCACCACTACCAGCACAACTAGCAGTACCACCACCACCACCAGCACCACTACCAGCACCACTACTAGCACCACCATCAGCACCACTACCAGCACCACTACCAGCACAACCAGCAGCACCACTACCAGCACAACCAGCAGCACCACCACCAGCACCACCACCAGCACCACTACCAGCACAACCAGCAGCACCACCACCAGCACCACTACCACCAGCACCACCACCAGCACCACCAGCAGCACCACTACCAGCACAACCACTACCACCAGCACCACTACCAGCACAATCAGCGGCACCACCACTATCTGCACAACCAGCACCACCACCACCACCACCACCACTACCTGCACAACCAGCAGCACCACCAGCACCACCACCAGCACCACCACCAGCACCACCACCAGCACCACTACCAGCACCACTACCAGCACCACCACCAGCACCACCACCAGCACCACCACCAGCACCACCACCAGCACAACCAGCAGCACCACCACCAGCACCACTACCAGCACCACTACCAGCACCACCATCAGCACCACTACCAGCACCACCACCCAGGAGCACCACCAGCAGCAGCACCACTACCAGCAGCACAACCAGCACCACCAACAGCAGCACCAGCACACTAAATGAGTACTGCGTGATGGATGGGAGAGAGAGAGAGAGAGAGAGAGAGAGAGAGAGAGAGAGAGAGAGAGAGAGAGAGAGAGAGAGAGAGAGAGACAGACAGACAGACAGACAGAGAGAATATTCGTGCCAATATCTCCTAGCGACCAACTCTGCTGGTCTAAGTACTCCGCTAGTACTTTATTCAGGTGTCAGTTCATAGCTCCTGGCCCACTCTTTAAACACTGATCAACATTACTTTTACCTGACTCCCTGCCTAATCATACCTACTCTTGAAACTGTATGCTAGACCAGGGTTCTTAACCGTGGGAATCAATACACTATGGAAGTATGGGAGCCAAATAATGGAAGTATGGGAGCCAAATAATGGAAGTATGGGAGCCAAATAATGGGGGTATGGGAGCCAAATAATGGAAGTATGGGAGCCAAATAATGGAAGTATGGGAGCCAAATAATGGGGGTATGGGAGCCAAATAATGGAAGTATGGGAGCCAAATAATGGGGGTATGGGAGCCAAATAATGGAAGTATGGGAGCCAAATAATGGGGGTATGGGAGCTAAATAATGGAAGTATGAGAGCTAAATAATGGGGGTATAGGAGCTAAATAATGGAAGTATGAGAGCTAAATAATGGGGGCATAGGAGCTAAATAATGGAAGTATGGGAGCTAAATAATGGGGGTATAGGAGCTAAATAATGGAAGTATGGGAGCTAAATAATGGGGGTATAGGAGCTAAATAATGGAAGTATGGGAGCTAAATAATTGGGGTATAGGAGCTAAATAATGGGGGTATAGGAGCTAAATAATGGAAGTATGGGAGCTAAATAATGGGGGTATAGGAGCTAAATAATGGAAGTATGGGAGCTAAATAATGGGGGTATAGGAGCTAAATAATGGAAGTATGAGAGCTAAATAATGGGGGTATAGGAGCTAAATAATGGAAGTATGGGAGCTAAATAATGGGGGTATAGGAGCTAAATAATGGAAGTATGAGAGCTAAATAATGGGGGTATAGGAGCTAAATAATGGAAGTATGGGAGCTAAATAATGGGGGTATAGGAGCTAAATAATGGAAGTATGAGAGCTAAATAATGGGGGTATAGGAGCTAAATAATGGAAGTATGGGAGCTAAATAATGGGGGTATAGGAGCTAAATAATGGAAGTATGGGAGCTAAATAATGGGGGTATAGGAGCTAAATAATGGAAGTATGGGAGCTAAATAATGGGGGTATAGGAGCTAAATAATGGAAGTATGGGAGCTAAATAATGGGGGTTGTGTTGCTAGCTATCATATGCAAAGTAACACTAAGCTATTGACGTCTTCTGAACTCATACTGGTACCTAATAGCACTGGTGTACCTAATAGCACTGGTGTACCTAATAGCACTGGTGTACCTAATAGCACTGGTGTACCTAATAGCACTGGTGATGTACCTAATAGCACTGGTGTACCTAATAGCACTGGTATACCTAATAGCACTGGTGTACCTAATAGCACTGGTGTACCTAATAGCACTGGTGTACCTAATAGCACTGGTGTACCTAATAGCACTGGTGTACCTAATAGCACTGGTGTACCTAATAGCACTGGTGTACCTAATAGCACTGGTGTACCTAATAGCACTGGTATACCTAATAGCACTGGTGTACCTAATAGCACTGGTGTACCTAATAGCACTGGTGTACCTAATAGCACTGGTGTACCTAATAGCACTGGTGGTGTACCTAATAGCACTGGTGTACCTAATAGCACTGGTGTACCTAATAGCACTGGTGTACCTAATAGCACTGGTGTACCTAATAGCACTGGTGTACCTAATAACACTGGTGTACCTAATAGCACTGGTGGTGTACCTAAGAGCACTGGTGTACCTAATAGCACTGGTGTACCTAATAGCACTGGTGTACCTAATAGCACTGGTGATGTACCTAATAGCACTGGTGTACCTAATAGCACTGGTGGTGTACCTAATAGCACTGGTGTATCTAATAGCACTGGTGTACCTAATAGCACTGGTGATGTACCTAATAGCACTGGTGTACCTAATAGCACTGGTGGTGTACCTAATAGCACTGGTTGTGTACCTAATAGCACTGGTGTACCTAATAGCACTGGTGGTGTACCTAATAGCACTGGTGTACCTAATAGCACTGGTGGTGTACCTAATAGCACTGGTGTACCTAATAGCACTGGTGTACCTAATAGCACTGGTGGTGTACCTAATAGCACTGGTGGTGTACCTAATAGCACTGGTGGTGTACTTAATAGCACTGGTGGTGTACTTAATAGCACTGGTGGTGTACCTAATAGCACTGGTGGTGTACTTAATAGCACTGGTGGTGTACCTAATAGCACTGGTGGTGTACCTAATAGCACTGATGGTGTACCTAATAGCACTGGTGGTGTACGTAATAGCACAGATGGTGTACCTAATAGCACTGATGGTGTACCTAATAGCACTGATGGTGTACCTAATAGCACAGGTGGTGTACCTAATAGCACTGATGGTGTACCTAATAGCACTGATGGTGTACCTAATAGCACTGGTGGTGTACTTAATAGCACTGGTGGTGTACCTAATAGCACTGGTGGTGCACCTAATAGCACTGGTGGTGTACCTAATAGCACTGGTGGTGTACCTAATAGTACTGGTGGTGTACCTAATAGCACTGATGGTGTACCTAATAGCACTGGTGTATCTAATAGCACTGATGGTGTACCTAATAGCACTGATGGTGTACCTAATAGCACTGATGGTGTACTTAATAGCACTGGTGGTGTACCTAATAGCACTGATGGTGTACCTAATAGCACTGATGGTGTACCTAATAGCACTGATGGTGTACCTAATAGCACTGGTGGTGTACCTAATAGCACTGGTGGTGTACCTAACAACAGTGGTGGTATACCTAATAACACTAGTGGTATACCTAATAACACTGGTGGTATACCTAATAACACTGGTGGTATACCTAATAACACTGGTGGTATACCTAATAACACTGGTGATGTACCTAATAACACTGGTGGTATACCTAATAACACTGGTGATGTACCTAATAACACTGGTGATGTACCTAATAACACTGGTGATATACCTAATAACACTGGTGGTGTACCTAATAACACTGGTGATGTACCTAATAACACTGGTGATATACCTAATAACACTGGTGGTATACCTAATAACACTGGTGATGTACCTAATAACACTGGTGATATACCTAATAACACTGGTGGTGTACCTAATAGCACTGATGGTGTACCTAATAACACTGGTGGTATACCTAATAACACTGGTGGTGTACCTAATAACACTGGTGATGTACCTAATAACACTGGTGATGTACCTAATAACACTGGTGGTGTACCTAATAGCACTGGTGGTGTACCTAATAACACTGGTGGTATACCTAATAACACTGGTGGTGTACCTAATAACACTGGTGATGTACCTAATAACACTGGTGATGTACCTAATAACACTGGTGGTATACCTAATAACACTGGTGGTGTACCTAATAACACTGGTGATGTACCTAATAACACTGGTGATGTACCTAATAACACTGGTGGTATACCTAATAACACTGGTGGTGTACCTAATAACACTGGTGGTGTACCTAATAACACTGGTGATGTACCTAATAACACTGGTGGTATACCTAATAACACTGGTGGTGTACCTAATAACACTGGTGGTATATCTAATAACACTGGTGGTGTACCTAATAACACTGGTGGTATACCTAATAACACTGGTGGTGTACCTAATAACACTGGTGGTATACCTAATAACCCTGGTGGTGTACCTAATAACACTGGTGGTATACCTAATAACACTGGTTGTGTACCTAATAACACTGGTGGTATACCTAATAACACTGGTGATGTACCTAATAACACTGGTGGTATACCTAATAACACTGGTGGTGTACCTAATAACACTGGTGGTATACCTAATAACACTGGTGGTGTTAGTATAACAGATCTAAGTCTGGAAATGAACAAAGGTATAGGATTATACCTCTTAGCCTGTAAATTCAACTGTGTAGACAATAAATGTATTTCTGAACACCGGTATCCCACCTAATTGGTTGGAAGGTATAACCGTCAGAGGGCAGTTATCGTGGTAGCATCAGCACCTGCAGTGGTGACAGTACTGCAGTTGCATCAGTGGAGGCGAGTTAACTGGTGGTCAGATCAAGACTTATGTCCCACCTCCCACCCCCTTAACCTGCTGACTGACAGCAGCTATAGCTTAAGTGGCGCTGGTAAATTTGACCAGTCACCGTACCCTAAGGGAAGGGGCCCTGAGGGGTCACTCAATGGCAGGGGATATAGATGCAGGGAGGGAATACAGGGGCAGGAGGGTTCAAAGATTGTTAAATGTTCCAGGACTGGGAAGATTGGGGTTGAACAAGGGAGAAAGATTGTTAAATGTTCCAGGACTGGAAAGATTGGGGTTGAACAGGGAATAAAGAATGTTAAATGTTTCAGGACTGGGAAGATTGGGGTTGAACAGGGGAGAAAGATTGTTAAATGTTCCAGGACTGGAAAGATTGGGGTTGAACAGGGGAGAAAGATTGTTAAATGTTCCAGGACTGGAAAGATTGGGGTTGAACAGGGGAGAAAGATTGTTAAATGTTCCAGGACTGGAAAGATTGGGGTTGAACAGGGGAGAAAGATTGTTAAATGTTCCAGGACTGGAAAGATTGGGGTTGAACAGGGGAGAAAGATTGTTAAATGTTCCAGGACTGGAAAGATTGGGGTTGAACAGGGGAGAAAGATTGTTAAATGTTCCAGGACTGGAAAGATTGGGGTTGAACAGGGGAGAAAGATTGTTAAATGTTCCAGGACTGGAAAGATTGGGGTTGAACAGGGGAGAAAGATTGTTAAATGTTCCAGGACTGGAAAGATTGGGGTTGAACAAGGGAGAAAGATTGTTAAATGTTCCAGGACTGGAAAGATTGGGGTTGAACAAGGGAGAAAGATTGTTAAATGTTCCAGGACTGGAAAGATTGGGGATGAACAAGGGAGAAAGATTGTTAAATCTTCAGCTTGATAAGTGAATTAACTTTCGTGAGAATTTAACAGCACTGTGACCTGCAAGGTCTTTCAAGGTAACAACAGTTGCCAGAACAAAGGTGATAACATGGTAACAACAGTTGCCAGAACAAAGGTGATAACATGGTAACAACAGTTGCCAGAACAAAGGTGATAACATGGTAACAACAGTTGCCAGAACAAAGGTGATAACATGGTAACAACAGTTGCCAGAACAAAGGTGATAACAAGGTAACAACAGTTGCCAGAACAAAGGTGATAACAAGGTAACAACAGTTGCCAGAACAAAGGTGATAACATGGTAACAACAGTTGCCAGAGCAAAGGTGATAACAAGGTAACAACAGTTGCCAGAACAAAGGTGATAACAAGGTAACAACAGTTGCCAGAACAAAGGTGATAACATGGTAACAACAGTTGCCAGAACAAAGGTGATAACATGGTAACAACAGTTGCCAGAACAAAGGTGATAACAAGGTAACAACAGTTGCCAGAACAAAGGTGATAACATGGTAACAACAGTTGCCAGAACAAAGGTGATAACATGGTAACAACAGTTGCCAGAACAAAGGTGATAACAAGGTAACAACAGTTGCCAGAACAAAGGTGATAACAAGGTAACAACAGTTGCCATAACAAAGGTGATAACAAGGTAACAACAGTTGCCAGAACAAAGGTGATAACAAGGTAACAGTTGCCAGAACAAAGGTGATAACAAGGTAACAACAGTTGCCAGAACAAAGGTGATAACAAGGTAACAACAGTTGCCAGAACAAAGGTGATAACATGGTAACAACAGTTGCCAGAACAAAGGTGATAACAAGGTAACAACAGTTGCCAGAACAAAGGTGATAACATGGTAACAACAGTTGCCAGAACAAAGGTGATAACAAGGTAACAACAGTTGCCAGAACAAAGGTGATAACATGGTAACAACAGTTGCCAGAACAAAGGTGATAACAAGGTAACAACAGTTGCCAGAACAAAGGTGATAACAAGGTAACAACAGTTGCCAGAACAAAGGTGATAACAAGGTAACAACAGTTGCCAGAACAAAGGTGATAACAAGGTAACAACAGTTGCCAGAACAAAGGTGATAACAAAGTAACAACAGTTGCCAGAACAAAGGTGATAACAAGGTAACAACAGTTGCCAGAACAAAGGTGATAAGGTAACAACAGTTGCCAGAACAAAGGTGATAACAAGGTAACAACAGTTGCCAGAACAAAGGTGATAACAATGTAACAACAGTTGCCAGAACAAAGGTGATAACATGGTAACAACAGTTGCCAGAACAAAGGTGATAACAAGGTAACAACAGTTGCCAGAACAAAGGTGATAACAAGGTAACAACAGTTGCCAGAACAAATGTGATAACATGGTAACAACAGTTGCCAGAACAAAGGTGATAACAAGGTAACAACAGTTGCCAGAACAAAGGTAATAACAAGGTAACAACAGTTGCCAGAACAAAGGTGATAACATGGTAACAACAGTTGCCAGAACAAAGGTGATAACAAGGTAACAACAGTTGCCAAAACAAAGGTGATAACAAGGTAACAACAGTTGCCAGAACAAAGGTGATAACAAGGTAACAACAGTTGCCAGAACAAAGGTGATAACAAGGTAACAACATTTGCCAGAACAAAGGTGATAACAAGGTAACAACAGTTGCCAGAACAAAGGTGACAACAAGGTAACAACAGTTGCCAGAACAAAGGTGACAACAAGGTAACAACAGTTGCCAGAACAAAGGTGATAACAAGGTAACAACAGTTGCCAGAACAAAGGTGATAACATGGTAACAACAGTTGCCAGAACAAAGGTGATAACATGGTAACAACAGTTGCCAGAACAAAGGTGATAACATGGTAACAACAGTTGCCAGAACAAAGGTGATAACAAGGTAACAACAGTTGCCAGAACAAAGGTGATAACAAGGTAACAACAGTTGCCAGAACAAAGGTGATAACATGGTAACAACAGTTGCCAGAACAAAGGTGATAACAAGGTAACAACAGTTGCCAGAACAAAGGTGATAACATGGTAACAACAGTTGCCAGAACAAAGGTGATAACAAGGTAACAACAGTTGCCAGAACAAAGGTGATAACAAGGTAACAACAGTTGCCAGAACAAAGGTGATAACAAGGTAACAACAGTTGCCAGAACAAAGGTGATAACAATGTAACAACAGTTGCCAGAACAAAGGTGATAACAAGGTAACAACAGTTGCCAGAACAAAGGTGATAACATGGTAACAACAGTTGCCAGAACAAAGGTGATAACAAGGTAACAACAGTTGCCAGAACAAAGGTAATAACAAGGTAACAACAGTTGCCAGAACAAAGGTGATAACATGGTAACAACAGTTGCCAGAACAAAGGTGATAACAAGGTAACAACAGTTGCCAAAACAAAGGTGATAACAAGGTAACAACAGTTGCCAGAACAAAGGTGATAACAAGGTAACAACAGTTGCCAGAACAAAGGTGATAACAAGGTAACAACATTTGCCAGAACAAAGGTGATAACAAGGTAACAACAGTTGCCAGAACAAAGGTGACAACAAGGTAACAACAGTTGCCAGAACAAAGGTGACAACAAGGTAACAACAGTTGCCAGAACAAAGGTGATAACAAGGTAACAACAGTTGCCAGAACAAAGGTGACAACAAGGTAACAACAGTTGCCAGAACAAAGGTGATAAAAAGGTAACAACAGTTGCCAGAACAAAGGTGACAACAAGGTAACAACAGTTGCCAGAACAAAGGTGATAACAAGGTAACAACAGTTGCCAGAACAAAGGTGACAACAAGGTAACAACAGTTGCCAGAACAAAGGTGATAACAAGGTAACAACAGTTGCCAGAACAAGGGTGATAACAAGGTAACAACAGTTGCCAGAACAAAGGTGATAACAAAGTAACAACAGTTGCCAGAACAAAGGTGATAACAAGGTAACAACAGTTGCCAGAACAAAGGTGATAACAAGGTAACAACAGTTGCCAGAACAAAGGTGACACAGTAACAACAGTTGCCAGAACAAAGGTGACACAGTGACAACAGTTGCCAGAACAAAGGTGACACAGTAACAACAGTTGCCAGAACAAAGGTGACACAGTAACAACAGTTTCGAGAACAAAGGTGACACAGTAACAACAGTTGCCAGAACAAATGTGACACAGTAACAACAGTTGCCAGAACAAAGGTGACACAGTAACAACAGTTGCCAGAACAAAGGTGACACAGTAACAACAGCTGCCAGAACAAAGGTGACACAGTAACAACAGTTGCCAGAACAAAGGTGACACAGTAACAACAGTTGCCAGAACAAAGGTGACAGTAACAACAGTTGCCAGAACAAAGGTGACACAGTAACAACAGTTGCCAGAACAAAGGTGACACAGTAACAACAGTTGCCAGAACAAAGGTGACACAGTAACAACAGTTGCCAGAACAAAGGTGACAGTAACAACAGTTGCCAGAACAAAGGTGACACAGTAACAACAGTTGCCAGAACAAAGGTGACACAGTAACAACAGTTGCCAGAACAAAGGTGACACAGTAACAACAGTTGCCAGAACAAAGGTGACGCAGTAACAACAGTTGCCAGAACAAAGGTGACACAGTAACAACAGCTGCCAGAACAAAGTTGACACAGTAACAACAGTTGCCAGAACAAAGGTGACGCAGTAACAACAGTTGCCAGAACAAAGGTGACACAGTAACAACAATTGCCAGAACAAAGGTGACACAGTAACAACAGTTGCCAGAACAAAGGTGACACAGTAACAACAGTTGCCAGAACAAAGGTGACACAGTAACAACAGTTGCCAGAACAAAGGTGACACAGTAACAAAAGTTGCCAGAACAAAGGTGGCACAGTAACACCAGTTGCCAGAACAAAGGTGGCACAGCAACAACAGTTGCCAGAACAAAGGTGACACAGCAACAACAGTTGCCAGAACAAAGATGACACAGCAACAACAGTTGCCAGAACAAAGGTGACACAGTAACAACAGTTGCCAGAACAAAGGTGACACAGTAACAACAGTTTCCAGAACAAAGGTGACACAGTAACAACAGTTGCCAGAGCAAAGATGACACAGCAACAACAGTTGCCAGAACAAAGGTGACACAGCAACAACAGTTGCCAGAACAAAGGTGACACAGCAACAACAGTTGCCAGAACAAAGGTGACACAGTAACAACAGTTGCCAGAACAAAGGTGACACAGTAACAACAGTTGCCAGAACAAAGATGACACAGTAACAACAGTTGCCAGAACAAAGGTGACACAGTAACAACAGTTGCCAGAACAAAGATGACACAGTAACAACAGTTGCCAGAACAAAGGTGACACAGTAACAACAGTTGCCAGAACAAAGGTGACACAGTAACAACAGTTGCCAGAACAAAGGTGACACAGTAACAACAGTTGCCAGAACAAAGGTGACACAGTAACAACAGTTGCCAGAACAAAGATGACACAGTAACAACAGTTGCCAGAACAAAGGTGACACAGCAACAACAGTTGCCAGAACAAAGGTGACACAGCAACAACAGTTGCCAGAACAAAGGTGACACAGTAACAACAGTTGCCAGAACAAAGGTGACACAGCAACAACAGTTGCCAGAACAAAGGTGACACAGTAACAACAGTTGCCAGAACAAAGGTGACATAGCAACAACAGTTGCCAGAACAAAGGTGACACAGCAACAACAGTTGCCAGAACAAAGGTGACACAGCAACAACAGTTGCCAGAACAAAGGTGACACAGTAACAACAGTTGCCAGAACAAAGGTGACACAGCAACAACAGTTGCCAGAACAAAGGTGACACAGTAACAACAGTTGCCAGAACAAAGGTGACACAGCAACAACAGTTGCCAGAACAAAGGTGACACAGCAACAACAGTTGCCAGAACAAAGGTGACACAGTAACAACAGTTGCCAGAACAAAGGTGACACAGCAACAACAGTTGCCAGAACAAAGGTGACACAGTAACAACAGTTGCCAGAACAAAGGTGACACAGTAACAACAGTTGCCAGAACAAAGGTGACACAGTAACAACAGTTGCCAGAACAAAAGTGACACAGTAACAACAGTTGCCAGAACAAAGGTGACAGTAACAACAGTTGCCAGAACAAAAGTGACACAGTAACAACAGTTGCCAGAACAAAGGTGACACAGTAACAACAGTTGCCAGAACAAAGGTGACACAGGGAAGAGAACCACAATATTATAAGTAGAGAAAAATTAAATAAGAATTTAATGCCAGTCAAAAGATACATATGTGTCAAGTGGACGGTCTCTCTCTCACTCTCACTCTCTCTCTCTCTCACTCTCTTTATCTCTCTCACTCTCTTTATCTCTCTCTCTCACTCTCTCTCTCTCTCTCTTTTTTTTTTTTTTTTTTTTTTTTTTACACAGGGTTTGACAAGGTTAAGGATCCCTAGCTTTATTGACAAGCTATTTACAGGTTAAGGATTCCTAACTTTATTGGCAAGCTAAGAGCTGTTACCTACATCAGCTCATTTGAAAGCATTTTTATTGTTATGAGACATACAAATAGGGAACAGGATGAAGTTGAAGCCATCTTTGGGCCAGCATTTTCATTTGATCAACTGACTTTATCTCGTTGACATCATTATGCTGTACGAATGTGTTCCATACTCGAGTCATCCTGGGTATGTATGATCTCAGATGGAGTGATGTTCTGGAGAAGGGTACAGCCAGAGTGAAGTTGCTGCTTTCTGCCCGTCTTGTGGCATAAAAGCTTGTTTCACGCTGTCCTCGAAGTGGATCCAAGTGTGGTATTTTGACAATATTGGCCTTGTACATAACAGTAAGGCCACCCACATCCCTCCTATGTTGAAGGCTCTGCTGAAATGACAGATCTATCCAGGATGGGTCCAGGCGAGACATGAGACGTCTTGCTCTGTTCTCTACTCTGTCAAGCAGTCGCAGATGAGAGGGGGGGGGGCAGGCTAACCAAGAAAGTGGAGCATACTCAAGGTGTGAGCGTACTTGCGCCTCGTACAGGATCTTGCAACCCCTACTGTCAAGCAGATGGGAGATACGGCGAAGTGCTGTAAGCTTCCTGGCTGCCTTGTTTGCAAGATTTACAACATGGTTCTTCATGGTTAGCTTGGAGTCAAATTTCACCCCAAGGATATCAACTTCTTCTCCAGGTGCCAACATCCTCCCATTCATCCTTACTACTGCACCAGCATTACCATCATGGTGCCTAGAGACGATCATCATTTGCGTTTTCTCAGGTGCAAATGTTACTTGCCATCTATTTCCCCAAGCTGATATAGCTCTCAGCTGGTGATTGATGTAGCTTAGAGCAGCTGGCATTTCTTCTCTTGGATAAGTGAATGTCAGTGTACAGTCGTCTGCATATGCATGTGATTCTGGGATGAGATGAAGAAGGTCGTTGAAGTAGACATTCCATAACAATGGACCCAGCACGCTTCCTTGTGGAACACTTGCCCCAATAGGATGTCTTGCTGATTCCGTTCCATTGAGAACTACACTTAGAGATCTACCATGAAGGTAATCACTGAGGAGACATAGCGTAGAGCCTGCAATTCCCAGTGCTTGAAGTTTTGCTAAGAGGCCCTGGTGCCACACCCGGTCGAAAGCGCCAGCAATGTCCAGTGCTACCACACAGCTGACTTTGGATTCATCCAGTGACTGGTGCCACTTAGTGGAGAGGTTTAACAACAGATCAGCAGCAGAGTAACCTTTCCTGAAGCCATATTGACGATCACAAAGTAGTGAGTGGTAGTCAAAAAACTCTGTCATTTGTCTTGAGATTATTGTCTCAAGGATCTTACCAGTGATTGACAAGAGTGACACTGGTCTGTAGTTGCTGATTTCTGCTCTGCTCTTCTTTTTGTGAACAGGGACTACATTCGCCTCTTTCCATAGAGAGGGCCGTTTACACTGTACTAGGCAGTGCTGAAAGATGCGAGTTAGAGGTGCTGCTAGCTGGTCTGCACATCTTCTCAACAATCTTGGGCTCAACTTGTCTGGGCCCACAGCCTTTTCTTGGTCAAGCGATTTAAGTAGGAAATGCACCTCCTCCTGCCTTATTGTCACCACTGACAGTTTTGACACCGTTCTTGCAGCTAGCCTTGCTGGATCAGGAACTTGCATTTTGGTAGCAAAGTGTTCAGCAAAGAGGTCCGCCTTCTCTTGACTACTAGTAGAGGTGGTCCCATCCTGTCGATTTAGAGGTGGAATAAGTTCATCAGGCAGATAACCTTGTCTGTCCTTGACCAGGGACCACCAGGTTTTGGAGCCTACCCTACCTGATGCTAACTTTCTTTTAGTGTCCACCTCCCATTTAGCAATGGCCCACTTTTGAACATCACCCATATGCCTACAGGCTTGCATGTGCAAGTTCCTGTTATAGGTGGTAGGATGTGTCTTATACCTTCGCCATGCTTTGTACTTAGCAGTAGCAGCCTCTCTACAACGAAAGCCAAACCAAGGCTGATCTGTAGGCTTCGTCACATATTGCCGGTGAGGAATGTGTTCTTGTTGTAGATTAAGGATGTGTCCAGTGAAGGCTTTCACTTGGTTGTCAACATCCCCTTGGAGAAGAGCATTCCAATCGGTGGTGGCGAGCTCAGAGCAAAGGACTGGCCAATTACCTCCTTCCCTTAGCCAGGTTGTGCGTGTGGACTCCTCACCTCGTTCTGTTGATATCTTAAGTGTCGTAAAAACAGCCTTGTGGTCAGAGGATCCAACATAGCCGAGGGGTTGACAAGTGACTATGCCTTCTGCCAGATCACTCACTACTGGCTCAAGGGAGGAGCCAGAGATATGAGTAGGGAAATTAACAAAGTTTCTCATGTCAAACACTGCAAGAAGGTCATCAAAGTCCCTCTGTATAAGGTGCTGGTTGAGGTCACCAACAATTATAATATGTTGACAGTTGTGTTGTAGCAGAAGGGAGTCAATATTTTCCATTAGGAAGTTGATAGGGTCTGCATGTTGCCACTGAGGTCTGTACATTGCACATGCTAGTACAGAGGTACTAGTGTTTATACAGAGCTTGAAGAAATCATTTCAAGATGTGTAGGGGTGGCAACATCAATGTGCTGGGCATGAACACTTTTAGAGAAGCACACAGCAACACCTCCTCCTTGCCCTTGCCTGTCTCTTCTCATCCATGAGGTGTAGCCAGCAATTCTTGCAAAATTTTCTGGAGTCCTGTCATCCAAAAATGTTTCAACAACAGCTATCATGTCGGGACGTCCAGTGTTCACAAAACTATGTGTGAGCTCTCCAACATTAGTAATGAAACCTCTAATGTTGGCCGACAGGATGCTGATAGACTGGCTCCTCATGATGAAGTGGTCAGCTTGAGGTGGTGGGTGTGTAGGGAATGTAAGGTGCCTGCCCTTGAGAGAGGTAGGGTACTGAGGCAGCTGCAGGGATGTAAGTCTGTGGTCTTGTATAAGGCACAATCCCACCTGCTGGGCTGGGATAGGAGTAGCTAAGTGGGTGACGTGTGAGAGTGTTCAATTCAGAGATCCTGCTGGTTTGTTCTGAGAACAGGCCTCTAAACAGGTGGCCCTGTCTGTCAAGTTCCTTTTTTTTCCGACACTGGTCCTCCTTATGTCCTTTCTTGTAGCAGTAATTACACCTGGTATCTCGCAGGCAGTTGTTGGCAGTGTGCCCCTTCCGGTGACAGCGAGAGCACAGCCTAGGTGCCTGGGAGGGTGGACTAGGATTTGTTACACCTCCTGTGTTTTGCAGATTTGTCCTCATATTCTGCCGCTGGAACTGTGTTAGTGGAGGGTGAGACGGCTGTAGATGTCTTCCTCCACCACGTCCTCTCTCTCTCTCTCACTATCATTCTCTCTCTCTCTCTCTCTCTCTCTCTCTCTCTCTCTATCTGTCTCTCTCTCTCATTCTCTCTCACTCTCTCTCACTCTCTCTCTCTCTCTCATTCTCTCTCTCTCTCTCTCTCTCTCTCTCTCTCTCTCTCTCTCTCTCTCTCCCTCTCTCTCTCACTCACTCTCATTCTCTCTCATTTTCTCTCTCTCACTCTCATCCTCTCTGTCTCTCTCTCTCTCTCTCATTCTCTGTCTCTCATTGTCTCTCTCACTCTCATTCTCTGTCTCTCTCTTTCATTGTCTCTTACTCTCATTCTCTCTGCTCTCTCTCTCTCTTTTTTTTTTTTTTTTTTTTACACAGGGTTTGACAAGGTTAAGGATCCCTAGCTTTATTGACAAGCTATTTACAGGTTAAGGATTCCTAACTTTATTGGCAAGCTAAGAGCTGTTACCTACATCAGCTCATTTGAAAGCATTTTTATTGTTATGAGACATACAAGTAGGAAACAGGATGAAGTTGGAGCCATCTGTGGGCCAGCATTTTCATTTGATCAACTGACTTTATCTCGTTGACATCATTATGCTGTACGAATGTGTTCCATACTCGAGTCATCCTGGGTATGTATGATCTCAAATGGAGTGATGTTCTGGAGAAGGGTACAGCCAGAGTGAAGTTGCTGCTTTCTGCCCGACTTGTGGCATAAAAGCTTGTTTCACGCTGTCCTCGAAGTGGATCCAATGTGGTATTTTGACAATATTGGCCTTGTACATAACAGTAAGGCCACCCACATCCCTCCTATGTTGAAGGCTCTGCTGAAATGACAGATCTATCCAGGATGGGTCCAGGCGAGAGATGAGACGTCTTGCTCTGTTCTCTACTCTGTCAAGCAGTCGCAGATGAGAGGGGGGCAGGCAAACCAAGAAAGTGGAGCATACTGAAGGTGTGAGCGTACTTGCGCCTCGTACAGGATCTTGCAACCCTTACTGTCAAGCAGATGGGAGATACGGCGAAGTGCTGTAAGCTTCCTGGCTGCCTTGTTTGCAAGATTTACAACGTGGTTCTTCATGGTTAGTTTGAAGTCAAATTTCACCCCAAGGATATCAACTTCTTCTCCAGGTGCCAACATCCTCCCATTCATCCTTACTACTGCACCAGCATTACCATCATGGTGCCTAGAGACGATCATCATTTGCGTTTTCTCAGGTGCAAATGTTACTTGCCATCTATTTCCCCAAGCTGATATAGCTCTCAGCTGGTGATTGATGTAGCTTAGAGCAGCTGGCATTTCTTCTCTTGGATAAGTGAATGTCAGTGTACAGTCGTCTGCATATGCATGTGATTCTGGGATGAGATGAAGAAGGTCGTTGAAGTAGACATTCCATAACAATGGACCCAGCACGCTTCCTTGTGGAACACTTGTCCCAATAGGATGTCTTGCTGATTCCATTCCATTGAGAACTACACTTAGAGATCTACCATGAAGGTAATCACTGAGGAGACATAGCGTAGAGCCTGCAATTCCCAGTGCTTGAAGTTTTGCTAAGAGGCCCTGGTGCCACACCCGGTCGAAAGCGCCAGCAATGTCCAGTGCTACCACACAGCTGACTTTGGATTCATCCAGTGACTGGTGCCACTTAGTGGAGAGGTTTAACAACAGATCAGCAGCAGAGTAACCTTTCCTGAAGCCGTATTGACGATCACAAAGTAGTGAGTGGTAGTCAAAAAACTTTGTCATTTGTCTTGAGATTATTGTCTCAAGGATCTTACCAGTGATTGACAGGAGTGACACTGGTCTGTAGTTGCTGATTTCTGCTCTGCTCTTCTTTTTGTGAACAGGGACTACATTTGCCTCTTTCATTGTCTCTCATTCTCTCTCTCATTGTCTCTCTCACTCTCTGTCTCTATCTGTCTCTCTCTCTTTCTCTCTCTCTCATAGTCTCTCTTACTCTCATTCTCTCTGTCTCTGTCTCTCTCTCTGTCACTGTCTATCTCACTCA